>NW_028327319.1:0-23848 GCF_031878675.1 Megascapheus bottae | reverse complement strand
TAAGGGATAAGGTTAGGGTTAGGGTTAAGGTAAGGCTAAGGGTTAGGGTTAGAGTTAGGATTATGGTTAGCGTAAGGGTTAGATTTAGGGTTAGGTTTATGGTTAGGGTAAGGGTAAGTGTTAGGGTTAGGGTTAGGGTTAGTGTTAGGATAAGTGTAAGGTTTAGGGTTAGGGTTAGGGTTAGGGTTAGGGTAAGGGTTAGGGCTAGGGTTTGGTTTAGGGTTAGGGTTAGGGTTAAGGTTAGGGTTAGGATTAGGGTTAGTGTTAGGTTTAGGTTAGGGATAGGGTAGGGTCAGGGGTAAGGTCAGGGTTAGGGTTAGGTTTAGGGATAGGGTTAGGGTAAGGGTAAGGGTTAGGGTTATGGTTTAGTGTTAGCGTTAGGTTTAGGGTTAGGTTTAGGGATGAGGGTTAGGGTAATGGTAAGTGTTAGGGTTAGGGTTAGTGTTAGGGTTAGTGTTAGGTTTAGGGTTCAGGTTAGGGTAAGGGTAAGGGTTAGGGTTAGGGTTAAGGTTAGGGTTAGCGTTAGGGCTAGGGTTAGGTTTAGGGTTAGGTTAGGGTAAGGGTAAGTGTAAGTGTTAGGGTTAGGGTTAGGTTTAGGGTAAGGGTTAGGGTTAGGTTTAGGGTTAGGGTAAGGGTAAGTGTTAGGGTTAGGGTTAGTGTTAGGGTTAGGGTAAGTTTTAGGGTAATGTTAGGGTTAGGGTTAGGGTTGGGGTTAAGGTTAGTGGTAGGATTAGGTTACGGGAAAGGGTTAGGATTAGGGTTAGGCTTAGGGTAAGCGTAAGGGTTAGGGTTACGGTTAGGGTTAGGGGTTAGGGTAAGGGTTAGGGTTAGTTGTAGGTTTAGGGATAGGGGTAGGGTAAGGGTAAGGGTTAGGGTTAGGGTTAGGGTTAGGTTCAGTGTTAGGTTTAGTTTAAGGGTAAGGGTTAGAATTAAGGTTAGGGTTAGGGTTAGGGTTAGGGTTTGGTTTAGGGTTAGGTTAAGGGTAAGGGTAAGGGTTAGAGTTAGAGTTAGGGTTTGGGTAAGGTTTAGGGTTAGGGTTAGGGTTAGGTTAAGGGTTAGGCTTAGGGTCATCATTAATCTTAGGGCAAGGGTGAGGGTAAAGGTAAGTGTTAGGGTTAGAGTTTGGGTTAGGGTAAGGTTAAGGGTTAGGCTTAGGGTTAGAATTAGGATAAAGGTTAGGGTTAGGGTTAGGGTTAGGGTTAGGTTTAGGGTTAGGGTTAAGGTTAGGGTTAGGGGAAGGGGAAGGGTTAAGATTAAGGTTAGGGTTAGAGTTAGGATTAGGGTTAGGTTTAGGGTAAGGGTGAGGTTACGGTTAGGTTTAGGGTTATGGTTAGGGTAAGGGTAAGGGTTAGGTTTAGGGTTAGGGTTAGGTTTAGGGTTAGGGTTCTGGTTAGGGTTAGGGTAAGGATAAGGGTTAGGGTTAAGGTTAGGGTTAGGGTGAGGGTTAGGATTAGGGTTAAGGTTAGGGTTAGGGTTAGGGTAAGGGTAAGGGTTAGGTTTAGGTTTAGAGTTAGGTTATGGTAAGGGTAAGGTTAATGGTTAAGGTTAGGTTTAAGGTTAGGTTTAGAGTTAGGGTTAGGGTAAGGGTAAGAGTTACGGTTAGTATTAGGGTTAGGGTTAGGATAAGGGTTAAGGTTAGGGTTAGGTTTAGGGTTAGGTTTAGGGTAAGGGTAAAGGTTAGGTTTAGGGTTAGGGTTAGGTTTAGGGTTGGGGTTAAGGTTAAGGTTAGGTTTAGGGTAAGATTAAGGGTTAGGTTTAGGGTTAGGGTTAGGGTTATGTTCAGAGTTACGGTTAGGGTTAGGGTTAGGGTAAGGGTATGTGTTAGGGTTAGGGTTAGGGTTAATGTTAGGGTTAGGGTTAGCATTAGGGTAAGGGTAAGGTTTAGGGTTAGGGTTAGGGTTAGGGTTAGGATTAGTAGGGTTAGGGTTAGGGTTAGGGTTAGGATTAGGGTTAGGGTTAGGGTTAGGGTATGTGTTAGGGTTAGTGTTAAGTTTACGGTGAGTGTTAGGATTAGGGTTCAGGAAAGGATAAGAGTTAGGGTTAGGGTTAGGGTTAGGCTTTGGGTTAAGGTTAGGGTAAGGGATTGGTGTTAGGGTTAGGGTTAGGTTAAGGGTTAGGGTTAGGTTAGGTTTCGCATTAAGTTTAGGGTTAGGCCTAGGTAAGGGTTAGGGTTAGGGTTAAGGTTAGGGTAAGGGTAAGGGTTAGTTTTAGGGTTAGGGATAGGGTTAGGTTTAGGGTTACGGTTAGGGTAAGGGTTAGGGTTAGGTTTATTTTTAGGTTAAGATGAGGGTTAGGGTTAGGGTTAGGGTTAGTTTAAGGGTTAGGTTTAGGGTTGTCATTAAGTTTAGGGTTAGGGTGAGGGTAAGGGTAAGTGTTAGGGTTCGAGTTTGGGTTCGGGTAAGGGTAAGGGTTAGGGTTAGGTTTAGAATTAGGGTTAAGGTTAGGGTTAGGGTTAGGGTTAGGGTAAGGGTAAGGGATAGGGTTAGGTTTAGGGTGAGGGTTAGGGTTAGGGTAAGGGTTAGGGTTAGGGTTAGGGTTAGTGTTAGGTTTAGGGTTAGGGGTAGGGTTACGGTTAGGGTTAGGGTAAGGGTAAGGGTTATGGTTAGGATTAGGTTAGGATAGGATAGGGTTAGGGTTAGGGTTAGGTTTAGAGTTAGGTTTAGGGTAAGGGTAAGGGTCGTTTAGGGTTAGTGTTAGGTTTAGGGTTGGGGTTAAGGTTAGGGTTAGGGTTAGGGTAAGGGTAAGGGTTAGGGTTAGGGTTAGGGTTAGAGTTATATTCAGAGTTACCGTTAGGGTTAGGTTAGGGTTAGGGTAGGGTATGTGTTAGCGTTAGGGTTAGGGTTAAGGTTAGGGTTAGGGTTAGCATTAAGGTAAGGGTAAGGTTTAGGGTTAGGGTTAGGTTTAGGGTTAAGGTTAGGTTTAGGGTTAGGATTAGGGTTAGGTTTTAGGTTTAGAGTTAGGGTAAGGGTTAGGGTTAGGGTTAGGGTTAGGAGTTAGGGTTAAGGTTAGGTTTAGGGTTAGGATTAGGGTTAGGGAAAGGAGAAGAGTTAGGGTTAGGTTAGGGTTTGGGTTAGGGTTAGGGTCCGGGTAAGGATTAGGGTTAGGGTTAGGTTTAGGTTAAGGGTTAGGATTAGGGTTAGGTTTAGCATTAAGGTTAGGGTTAGGGTTAAGGTAAGGGTTGGGTTAGGGTTATGGTTAGGATTAGGGTAAGGGTTAGGGTAAGAGTAAGGTTTAGGTTTAGGGTTAGGGATAGTTTTAGGTTTAGGGTTACGGTTTGAGTAAGTGTTAGGGTTAGGTTTAGGGTTAGGGTTAAGTTTAATGTGAGAGTTAGGGTTAGGGTTAGGGTTAGGTTTAGGGTTAGGGTAAGGGTTACTGTTAGGGTTAGGGTTAAGGTTAGGGTTAGGGTAGGATTGGGTTTCGGAAAGGATAAGGGTTAGGGTTAGGGTTAGGGTAAGGGGTTATTGTTAGGGTTAGGTTTAGGGTTAGGTTTAGGGTAAGGGTAAGGGTTAGGTTTAGGTTACGGTTAGGGTAAGGGTTAGGGTTAGGGTTATTTGTTAGGGTTAAGGTGAGGGTTGGTTAGGGTTAGGGTTAGGGTAAGGGTAAGGGTTAGGTTTAGGGTTAGGGTTAGGGAAAGTTTAAGGGTTAGGGTAAGGGTTAGGGTTAGGGTTAGTGTTAGGGTAAGGATTAGGGTTAGGGTTAGGTTTAGGGTAAGGTTTACGGTTAGGGTTAGGATTAGGTTTAGGGTTAGGGTTAGGCTTGGGATTAGGGTTTGGGTTAGGGTTAGGTTTAGGTTAGGGTTAGGAAGGTAAGGGGTAGGGTTAGGGTTTAGGGAAAGGGTAAGGTAGGTTAGGGTTAGGGTTAGGGTTAGGATTAGTGTTAGGTTTAGGGTTCGGGTTAGGGTAAGGATAAGGGTTAGGGTTAGGGTTAGGTTAAGTTAGGGTTAGGGTTAGGGTTAGGGTAAGGGTAAGGTTAGGGTTAAGGTTAGGGTTAGGGTTAGGTTTAGGGTTAGGGTTAGGGTAAGGATAAGGTTAAGGTTAGGATTAGGGTTAGGGTTAGAGTAAGGGTTAGGGTTAGTTTAGGGTTAGGTTTAAGGTTAGGGTAAGGGTAAGGGTTAGGGTTAGGGTTAGGTTTAGGATTGGGTTAAGGTTATGGTTACGGTTAGGGTAAGGGTAAGGGTTAGGGTTACGGTTAGGGTTAGGGTAAGGGTTAGGGTTACGCTTAGGTTTAGGTTAGGGTTACGTTTAGGGTTACGTTTAGGGTTATGGTTAGTGTTAGTGTTAGGGTTAGGGTTAGGGTAAGTATTAGGGTTAGGTTTAGGGTAAGGGTTAGGGTTAGGTTTAGGGTTGGGGTTAAGGTTAGAGTTAGGGTAAGGGTAAGGTTAAGAGTTAGGGTTTGGGTAAGGGTAAGGTAAGGGTTAGGTTTAGGGTTAGGTTTAGGGTTAGGATTAGGGTTAGGGTTAAGGTAAGGGTAAGGGTTAGGGTTAAGTTTAGGGTTAGGGTTAGGTTAGGGTTAGGGTTAGGGTTAGGGTTAGGGTTAGGGTAAGGGTAAGGGTTAGGCTTAGGATTAGGGTTAGGGTTTAGGGTAAGGGTTAGTGTTAGAGTTAGGGTTAGGTTTAGGTTAGGGTAAGGGTAAGGGTTAGGGATAGGGTTAGGGTAGGTTTAGGATTGGGGTTAAGGTTATGGTTAGGTTTAGGGTAAGGTAAGGGTTAGGGTTACGGTTAAGGTTAGAGTAAGAGTTGGGTTTACGGTTATGGTTAGGGTTAGGTTTAGGGTTAAGGTTAGGGTTAGAGTTAGGGTAAGGATTAGGGTTATGATTAGGGTAAGGGTTCGGGTTAGGTTTAGGGTTGGGGATAAGGTTAAAGTTATGGTTAAGGTAAGGGTAAGTGTTAGGCTTAGGGTTAGGGTTAGGGTAAGTGTGCGGGTAAGGGTTAGGGTTAGGTTTAGGGTTGGGTTAATGTTAGTGTTAGGGTTAGTGTAAGGGTAAGGGTTAGGGTTAGGGCTAGGGTAAGTCTTAGGGGTTAGGGGTTAGGGTAAGGGTAAGGGTTAGGGTTACGGTTAGGTTTAGGGTTAGGGTTAGGGTTAGGGTTAGGGTTAGGTTTAAGGTATAGGGTAAGGGTAAGGGTACTGTTAGGGTTAGGGTTAGTTTTAGGGTTAGGGTTAGGGTAAGGTTAAGGATTAGGGTTAGGTTTAGGGTAAGGGTTAGGGTTAGGTTTAGGGTTGGGTTTAAGGTTAGAGTTAGGGTAAGGGTAAGGTTAAGGGTTAGGGTTCGGGTAAGGGTAAGGGTAAGGGTTAGGTTTAGGGATAGGTTTAGGGTTAGGTTTAGGTTAGGTTTACGGTTAGGTTTAGGGTGTAGGGTTACGTTTAGGGTTACGTTTAGGGTTATGGTTAGTGTAAGGGTTAGGGTTAGGGTTAGGGTAAGGATTAGGGTTAGGTTTAGGGTAAGGGTTAGGGTTAGGTTAGGGTTGGGGTTAAGGTTAGAGTTAGGGTAAGGGGTAAGGTTAAGGGTTAGGGTTCGGGTAAGGGTAAGGGTAAGGGTTAGGTTTAGGGATAGGTTAGGGTTAGGTTTAGGGTTAGGGTTAGGGTAAGGGTAAGGGTTAGGGTTTAGTTTAGGGTTAGGTTTAGGGTTAGGGTTAGGGTTAGGGTAAGGGTAAGGGTTAGGCTTAGGATTAGGCTTAGGGTTAGGGTAAGGGTTAGTGTTAGAGTTAGGGTTAGGTTTAGGGTTAGGGTAAGGGTAAGGGTTAGGGATAGGGTTAGGGGTAGGTTTAGGATTGGGGTAAAGGTTATGGTTAGGGTTAGGGTAAGGTAAGGGTTAGGGTTACGGTTAAGGTTAGAGTAAGAGTTGGGTTTACGGTTATGGTTAGGGTTAGGTTTAGGGTAAGGTTAGGGTTAGGGTTAGGGTAAGGATTAGGGTTACGATTAGGGTAAGGGTTCGGGTTAGGTTTAGGGTTGGGGATAAGGTAAAAGTTATGGTTAAGGTAAGGGTAAGTGTTAGGCTTAGGGTTAGGGTTAGGGTAAGTGTGAGGGTAAGGGTTAGGGTTAGGTTTATGGTTGGGGTTAATGTTAGTGTTAGGTTAGTGTAAGGGTAAGTGTTAGGGTTAGGGTTAGGGTAAGTCTTAGGGTTAGGGTCTAGGGTAAGGGTAAGGGTTTAGGGTTACGGTTAGGTTTAGGGTTAGGGGTTAGGGTTAGGGTTAGGGTTAGGTTTAAGGTTAGGGTAAGGGTAAGGGTTACTGTTAGGGTTAGGGTTAGTTTTAGGGTTAGGGTTAGGGTAAGGGTAAGAGTTAGGGTTAGGTTTAGGGTTAAGGTTAGGTTAGGGTTAGGGTTAGGGTTTGGGTTAGGGATAGGTTTATGGTTAGGGTTAGCGTAAGTGTAAGGTTTTTGGTTAGGGTTAGGTTTAGGGAAAGTGTAAGGTTTAAGTTTAGGGTTAGGGTTAAGTTTAGGGTTAGGGTTATGGCTAGGGTTAGGGTAAGGATAAGGGTAAAGATTAAGGTTAGGGCTGGGTTAGGGTTAGGGTTAAGGTTTGGGTTAGTTTTAGGGTAAGGGTAAGGTTAGGGTTAGGTTTAGGGTTAGGGTTAGGGTAAGGGTAAGGTTAAGGGTTAGGGTTAGGTTTATGTTAGGGTTAGGGTTAGGGTAAGGGTAAGTGTAGGGTTAGGATGAGGGTTAGGGTTAGGATAAGGGTTATGGTTAGGGTTAGGGTTAGGTTTAGGGTTGGGTTAAGGTTAGGGTTAGGGTTAGGGTAAGGGTAAGGGTTACGTTTAGGGTAGAGTTAGGGTTAGGGTTATGTTAGGGTTACGGTTAGGGTTAGGGTTAGGGTTAGGTAAGGGTATGTGTTAGGGTTAGGGTTAGAGTAAAGGTTAGGGTTAGGGTTAGCGTTAGGGTAAGCGTAAGGAATAGGGTTAGCGTTAGGGTTAAGTTAAGGGTTAGGGTTAGGGTTAGGGTTATGGTTAGGGTAAGGCTTAGGTTTAGGTTTAGGGTTGGGGTTAGGGTTAGAGTTAGGGTTAGGGCTATGTTTAGGGTTAAGGTTAGGGTTAGGTTTAGGTTAGGTTAAGGTATGTGTTAGGGTTAGTGTTAGGGTTAAGGTTAGGTTAGGGTTAGCGTTTAGGGTAAGGGTAAGGGATAGGGTTAGCGTTAGGCTTAAGGTAAGGGTAAGGATTAGGGTGAGGGTTAGGGTTATGGTTAGGGTAAGGGTTAGGTTTAGGGTTAGGTTTAGGGTTAGGGTAAGTGGAAGTGTTAGGGTTAGGGTTAATGTTAGGGTTAGTGTTAGGATAAGGGTGAAGGTTAGGGTTAGGTTTAGGGTTAGGTTAAGGTTTAGGGCTGGGGTTAGGTTAGGGTTAGGGTAAGGGTAAGTGTTAGGTTTAGGGTTAGGGTTAGTGTTAGGATAAGGGTAAAGGTTAGGGTTAGGGTTAGGGTTAGGTTTAGGGTTAGGGTAAGGGTAAGTGTTAGGGTTAAGGTTAGGGTTAGGGTTAAGGTTAGGGGTTAGGTTCAGGTTTAGGGTTAGGGTTAGGTTATGGTTATTGTTAGGGTAAGGGTAAGGGTTAGGGTTAGGGTTAGGGTTAGTGATAGGTTTAGGGTTAGGGTAAGGGTAAGGGTTAGGGATAGGTTTAGGGTTAGGGTTAGGCCTAAGGTTAGGGTTAGGGTTAGGGTTAGGTTAGGGTAAGGGTTAGGTTTAGGGTTAGAGTTAGGGTTACGGTTAGTGTTAGGGTTTGGGTTAGGGTTAGAGTTAGGTTTAGGGTTAGGGTAAGGGTAAAGGTTATGGTTAGGGTTAGGGTTAGGTTAAGGGTTAGGCTTACGGGTTAGGTTTAGGATTAGGGTTAGGGTTAGGGTTAGATTTAGGGTTGGGGTTAAGGTTAGGGTTAGGGTTAGGGTAGGTATGAGGGTTAGTTTAGTGTTAGGTTTAGGGTTAGGGATAGGCTTAGGGTTATGTTAGGGTTATGGTTAGGGTTAGGGTTAGGGTTAAGGTTAGGGTTAGGGTTAGCGTTAGGGTAAGGGTAAGGGATAAGGTTAGATTTAGGGTTGAGGTAAGGGTAAGTGTTAGGGTTAGGTTAGGGTTATGGTAAGGGTAAGGGTTAGGTTTAGGGTTAGGTTTAGGGTTAGGGTAAGGGTAAGTGTTAGGATTAGGGTTAGAGTAAGGTTTAGGGTTAGGGTTAGGGTTAGGGTAAGGGTAAGGGTTAGGGTTAGGGTTAGGGTTAGTGTTAGGTTTAGGGTTGCGGTCAGGGTAAGTGTTATGGATAGGGTTAGGGTTAGGGTTAAGTTTAGGGTTAGGGTTAGGGTTAGGTTTAGGGTTAGGGTTAGGGTAAGGGTAAGGGTTAGGGTCAGGGTTTGGGTTAGGGTTAGGAAAAGTGGAAGGGTTGGGGTTAGGGTGAGGTTTAGGGTTAGGGGTTAGGGTTAGGGTTAGTTATAGGGTTAGGGGTAGGGTAATGGTAAGGGTTTGGGTTAGGGTTATTGTTATGGTTACGGGTAGGGTTAGGGTAAGGGTAAGGGTAAGTGTTAGGGTTAGGGTTAGGGTTACGGTTAGGTTAAGGGTTAGGGTTAGGGTTGGGTAAAGTTAAGTGTTAGGGTTAGGGTTAGGGTAACTGATAGGGTTAGGGTTAGGGTTAGCGTTAGGGTTAGGGTAAGGGTTAGGGTTAGGGTTAGGGTAAGGGTAAGTGTTAGAGTTAGGGTTAGGGTTAATGTTAGGGTATGTGTTAGGGTAAGGTTAGGGTTAGGTTTAGGGTTGGGGTTAATGTTAGGATTAGGGTTAGGTTAAGGGTAAGGTTAGGGTTAGGGTTAGCGTTAGAGTAAGGGTAAGGGTTTGGGTTACTGTTAGGGTTAGGTTTAGGGGTTAGGGTTAGGGTTAGGGGTAGGTGTAGGTTTAGGCTTAAGGGTAGGGTAAGGGTAAGGGTTAGGGTTAGAGTTTGGGTTAGGTTAAAGGTAAGGGTTAGGATTAGAGTTAGGGTTAAGGTTAGGTTTAGGGTAAGGGTTAGGGTTAGGGTTAGGGTTAGATTTAGGGTTAGGGTTAGGCTTAGGGTTAGGGTAAGGGTAAGGGTTAGGGTTAAGTTTAGCGTCAGAGTTAGGATTAGGGTTACAGTTAGTGTAAGGGAAAGGGTTACGGTTAGGTTTAGGGTTAGGGTAAGGGTAAGGGTTAGGTTTAGGGTTAGGGTTAGGTTTAGGGTTAGGGTAATGGTTAGGGTTTTGTTAAGGATAAGGGTTAGGTTTAAGGTTAGGGTTAGGGTTAAGGTTAGGGTTAGGGTTAGTGTAAGGCTAAGGGTTAGGTTTAGGTTTAGGGTTAGGGTTAGGGTAAGGGTAAGGTTAGTGGTAGGATTAGGTTACGGGAAAGGGTTAGGATTAGGGTTAGGCTTAGGGTAAGGGTAAGGGTTAGGGTTACGGTTAGGGTTAGGGGTTAGGGTAAGGGTTAGGGTTAGTTGTAGGTTTAGGGATAGGGGTAGGGTAAGGGTAAGGGTTAGGGTTAGGATTAGGGTTAGTGTTAGGTTTAGGTTAGGGATAGGGTAGGGTCAGGGTTAAGGTTAGGGTTAGGGTTAGGGTTAGGGTTACGGTTTAGGGTTAGGGTTAGGGTTAGGGTTAGGTTTAGGGTTAGGGTAAGGGTAAGTGTTAGGGTTAGGGTTAGTGTTAGGGTTAGGGTAAGTTTTAGGGTTAGTGTTAGGTTTAGGGTTCAGGTTAGGGTAAGGGTAAGGGTTAGGGTTAGGGTTAATGTTAGGGTTAGCGTTCTGGCTAGGGTTAGGTTTAGGGTTAGGTTAGGGTAAGAGTAAGTGTAAGTGTTAGGGTTAGGGTTAGGTTTAGGGTAAGGGTTAGGGTTAGCTTTAGGGTTAGGGTAAGGGTAAGTGTTAGGGTTAGGGTTAGTGTTAGGGTTAGGGTAAGTTTTAGGGTAATGTTAGGGTTAGGTTTAGGGTTGGGGTTAAGGTTAGTGGTAGGATTAGGTTACGGGAAAGGGTTAGGTTTAGGGTTAGGCTTAGGTAAGGGTAAGGGTTAGTGTTACGGTTAGGGTTAGGGGTTAGGGTAAGGGTTAGGGTTAGTTGTAGGTTTAGGGATAGGGTTAGGGTAAGGGTAAGGGTTAGGGTTAGGTTTAGGGTTAGGTTCAGTGTTATGGTTAGTTTAAGGGTAAGGGCTAAAGTTAAGTTTAGGGTTAGGGTTAGGGTGGGTTAGGGTAAGGGTGAGGGTAAGGGTAAGTGTTAGGGTTAGAGTTTGGGTTAGGGTAAGGTTAAGGGTTAGGCTTAGGGTTAGAATTAGGATAAAGTTTAGGGTTAGGGTTAGGGTTAGGGTTAGGGTTAGTTTTAGGGTTAGGGTTAAGGTTAGGGTTAGGGGAAGGGGAAAGGTTAGGATTAAGGTTAGGGTTAGAGTTAGGATTAGGGTTAGGTTTAGGGTAAGGGTAAAGGTTACGGTTATGTTTAGGGTTATGGTTAGGGTAAGGGTAAGGGTTAGGTTTAGGGTTAGGGTTAGGTTTAGGGTTAGGGTTCTGGTTAGGGTTAGGTTAAGGATAAGGGTTAGGGTTAAGGTTAGGGTAAGGTTGAGGGTTAGGATTAGGGTTAAGATTAGGGTTAGGGTAAGGGTAAGGGTTAGGGTTAGTGTTAGGGTTAGGGTTAGGGTTAGTGTTAGGATTAGGGTTAGGGTTAGGGTTAGGGTATGTGTTAGGGTTAGGGTTAAGGTTACAGTGAGGGTTAGGATTAGGGTTCAGGAAAGGATAAGGGTTAGGATTAGTGTTAGGGTGAGGTTTTGGGTTAGGGTTAGGGTAAGGATTAGTGTTTTGGTTAGGGTTAGGTTAAGGGTTAAGTTTAGGGTTAGGTTTCGCATTAAGTTATGTTTAGGGTTAGGGTAAGGGTTAGGTTTAGGTTTAGGGTTAGGGTAAGGGTAAGGGTTAGTTTTAGGGTTAGGGATAGGGTTAGGTTTATGGTTATGGTTAGGGTAAGGGTTAGGGTTAGGTTTATTTTTAGGGTTAAGGTGAGGGTTAGGGTTAGGGTTAGGGTTAGGGTTATCATTAAGTTTAGGGTTAGGGTGAGGGTACGGGTAAGTGTTAGGGTTCGAGTTTGGGTTAGGGTAAGGGTAAGGGTTAGGTTTAGGGTTAGAATTAGGGTTAAGGTTAGGGTTAGGGTTAGGGTTAGGGTAAGGGTAAGGGTAAGGGTTAGGGTTAGGTTTAGGGTGAGGGTTAGGGTTAGGGTATGGGTTAGGGTTAGGGTTAGGTTTAGGGTTAGGGTTAGGGTTAGGGTAAGGGTAAGGGTTACGATTAAGGTTAGGGTTAGAGTTAGGATTAGGGTTAGGGTTAGGGTAAGGGTAAGGGTTACAGTTTGGTTTAGGTTTAGGGTTAGGTTAAGGGTAACGGTTACGTTTAGGGTTAGGGTTAGATTTAGGGTTAGGGTTCTTGTTAGGGTTAGGGTAAGGATAAGGGTTAGGGTTAAGGTTAGGGTTAGGATGACGGTTAGGATTAGGGTTAAGGTAGGGTTAGGGTTAGGGTAAGGGTAAGGGTTATGGTTATGTTTAGGGTTAAGGTTAGGGTAAGGGTAAGGTTAAGGGTTAGGGTTAGGTTTAGGTTTAGGGTTAGGGTTAAGGTTAGGGTTAGGGTAAGGGTAAGGGTTAGGGTTAGGATTAGGTTAGGGTTAGGATAATGGTTAGTGTTAGGGTTAGGGTTAGGTTTAGAGTTAGGTTTAGGGTAAGGGTAACGGTTCGGTTTAGGGTTAGGGTAAGGTTTAGGGATGGGGTTAAGGTTAGCCTTAGGGTAAGGGTAAGGGTTAGGGTTAGAGTTAGGAATATGGTTAGGGTCAGGGTTATGTTTTGGGTTAGGTTTAGGGTTAGGGTAAGTGTAAGTGTTAGGGTTAGGGTTAGGGTTAGTGTTAGGATAAGTGTAAGGTTTAGGGTTAGGGTTAGAATTCGGTTTAGGGTAAGGGTTAGGGCTAGGGTTTGGTTTAGGATTAGGGTTAAGTTTAGGGTAATGGTTAGGGTTAGGATTAGGGTTATTGTTAGGTTTAGGTTAGGGATAGGGTAGGGTCAGGGTTAAGGTTAGGGTTAGGGTTAGGTTTAGGGATAATGTTAGGGTAAGGGTTAGGGTTAGGGTTAGGGTTTGGGTTAGGGTTAGGAAAAGTGTAAGGGTTAGGGTTAGGGTTAGGGTTACGGTTATGGTTTAGGGTTAGGGTTAGGTGTAGGGTTAGGTTTTGGGATGAGGGTTAGGGTAATGGTAAGTGTTAGGGTTAGGGTTAGTGTTAGGGTTAGTGTTAGGTTTAGGGTTCAGGTTAGGGTAAGTGTGAGGGTTAGGGTTAGGGTTAAGTTTAGGGTTAGCGTTAGGGTTAGGGTTAGGGTTAGCGTTAGGGTAAGGGTAAGGGTTAGGGTTAGGGTTAGGGTTAGGGTTAGTGTTAGGATTAGGGTTAGGGTTAGGGTTAGGGTATGTGTTAGGGTTAGGGTTAAGGTTACGGTGAGGGTTAGGATTAGGGTTCAGGAAAGGATAAGGGTTAGGGTTAGTGTTAGGGTTAGGCTTTGGGTTAGGGTTAGGGTAAGGATTAGTGTTATGGTTAGGGTTAGGTTAAGGGTTAAGTTTAGGGTTAGGTTTCGCATTAAGTTTAGGGTTAGGCCTAGGGTAAGGGTTAGGTTTAGGTTTAGGGTTAGGGTAAGGGTAAGGGTTAGTTTTAGGGTTAGGGATAGGGTTAGGTTTAGGGTTACGGTTAGGGTAAGGGTTAGGGTTAGGTTTATTTTTAGGGTTAAGGTGAGGGTTAGGGTTAGGGTTAGGGTTAGGGTTATCATTAAGTTTAGGGTTAGGGTGAGGGTAAGGGTAAGTGTTAGGGTTCGAGTTTGGGTTAGGGTAAGGGTAAGGGTTAGGGTTAGGGTTAGAATTAGGGTTAAGGTTAGGGTTAGGGTTAGGGTTAGGGTAAGGGTAAGGGTTAGGGTTAGGTTTAGGTGAGGGTTAGGGTTAGGGTAAGGGTTAGGGTTAGGGTTAGGGTTAGGTTTAGGGTTAGGGTTAGGGTTAGGGGTAGGGTAAGGGTAAGGGTTAGGATTAAGGTTAGGGTTAGAGTTAGGATTAGGGTTAGGGTTAGGGTAAGGGTAAGGGTTACAGTTTGGTTTAGGTTTAGGGTTAGGGTAAGGGTAACGGTTACGTTTAAGGTTAGGGTTAGATTTAGGGTTAGGGTTCTGGTTAGGGTTAGGGTAAGGATAAGGGTTAGGGTTAAGGTTAGGGTTAGGATGACGGTTAGGATTAGGGTTAAGGTAGGGTTAGGGTTAGGGTAAGGGTAAGGTTTATGGTTATGTGTAGGGTTAGGGTTAGGGTAAGGGTAAGGTTAAGGGTTAGGGTTAGGTTTAGGTTTACGGTTAGGGTTAAGGTTAGGGTTAGGGTAAGGGTAAGGGTTACAGTTAGGATTAGGTTAGTGTTAGGATAATGGTTAGGGTTAGGTTTAGGGTTAGGTTTAGAGTTAGGTTTAGGGTAAGGGTAAGGGTTCGGTTTAGAGTTAGGGTAAGGTTTAGGGATGGGGTTAAGGTTAGCGTTAGGGTAAGTGTAAGGGTTAGGGTTAGATTTAGGAATATGGTTAGGGTAAGGGTTAGGTTTTGGGTTAGGTTTAGGGTTAGGGTAAGTGTAAGTGTTAGGGTTAGGGTTAGGGTTAGTGTTAGGATAAATGTAAGGTTTAGGGTTAGGTTTAGGGTAAGGGTTAGGGCTAGGGTTTGGTTTAGGGTTAGGGTTAAGGTTAGGGTAATGGTTAGGGTTAGGATTAGGGTTATTGTTAGGTTTAGGTTAGGGTTAGGGTAGGGTCAGGGTTAAGGTTAGGGTTAGGGTTAGGTTTAGGGATAATGTTAGGGTAAGGGTTAGGGTTAGGGTTAGGGTTTGGGTTAGGGTTAGGAAAAGTGTAAGGGTTAGGGTTAGGGTTAGGGTTACGGTTATGGTTTAGGGTTAGGTTAAGGGTTAAGTTTAGGGTTAGGTTTCGCATTAAGTTTAGGGTTAGGGTTAGGGTAAGGGTTAGGTTTAGGTTTAGGGTTAGGGTAAGGGTAAGGGTTAGTTTTAGGGTAGGGATAGGGTTAGGTTTAGGGTTACGGTTAGGGTAAGGGTTAGGGTTAGGTTTATTTTTAGGGTTAAGGTGAGGGTTAGGGTTAGGGTTAGGGTTAGGGTTATCATTAAGTTTAGGGTTAGGGTGAGGGTAAGGGTAAGTGTTAGGGTTCGAGTTTGGGTTAGGGTAAGGGTAAGGGTTAGGTTTAGGGTTAGAATTAGGGTTAAGGTTAGGGTTAGGGTTAGGGTTAGGGTAAGGGTAAGGGTTAGGGTTAGGTTTAGGGTGAGGGTTAGGGTTAGGGTAAGGGTTAGGGTTAGGGTTAGGGTTAGGTTTAGGTTTAGGGTTAGGGTTAGGGTTAGGGTAAGGGTAAGGGTTAGGATTAAGGTTAGGGTTAGAGTTAGGATTAGGGTTAGGGTTAGGGTAAGGGTAAGGGTTACAGTTTGGTTTAGGTTTAGGGTTAGGGTAAGGGTAACGGTTACGTTTAGGGTTAGGGTTAGATTTCGGGTTAGGGTTCTGGTTAGGGTTAGGGTAAGGATAAGGGTTAGGGTTAGGGTTAGGGTAGGATGACGGTTAGGATTAGGGTTAAGGTAGGGTTAGGGTTAGAGTAAGGGTAAGGGTTATGGTTATGTTTAGGGTTAGGGTTAGGGTAATGGTAAGGTTAAGGGTTAGGGTTAGGTTTAGGTTTAGGGTTAGGGTTAAGGTTAGGGTTAGGGTAAGGGTAAGGGTTAGGGTTAGGATTAGGTTAGGGTTAGGATAATGGTTAGGGTTAGGGTTAGGGTTAGAGTTAGGTTTAGTGTAAGGGTAAGGGTTCGGTTTAGGGTTAGGGTAAGGTTTATGGATGGGGTTAAGGTTAGCGTTAGGGTAAGGGTAAGGGTTAGGGTTAGAGTTAGGAATATGGTAAGGGTAAGGGTTAGGTTTTGGGTTAGGTTTAGGGTTAGGGTAAGTGTAAGTGTTAGGGTTAGGGTTAGGGTTAGTGTTAGGATAAGTGTAAGGTTTAGGGTTAGGGTTAGGGTTAGGTTTAGGGTAAGGGTTAGGGCTAGGGTTTGGTTTAGGGTTAGGGTTAAGGTAAGGTAATGGTTAGGGTTAGGATTAGGGTTATTCTTAGGTTTAGGTTAGGGATAGGGTAGGGTCAGGGTTAGGGTTAGGGTTAGGGATAATGTTAGTGTAAGGGTTAGGGTTAGTGTTAGGGTTTGGGTTAGGGTAAGGAAAAGTGTAAGGGTTAGGATTAGGGTTAGGGTTACGGTTATGGTTTAGGGTTAGGGTTAGGTTTAGGGTTAGGTTTTGGGATGAGGGTTAGGGTAATGGTAAGTGTTAAGGTTAGGGTTAGTGTTAGGGTTAGTGTTAGGTTTAGGGTTCAGGTTAGGGTAAGTGTAAGGGTTAGGGTTAGGGTTAAGGTTAGGGTTAGCGTTAGGGTTAGGGTTAGGTTTAGTGTTAGGTTAGGGTAAGGGTAAGTGTAAGTGTTAGGGTTAGGGTTAGGTTTAGGGTAAGGGTTAGGGTTAGGTTTAGGGTTAGGGTAAGGGTAAGTGTTAGGGTTAGGGTTAGGGTTAGGGTTAGGGTAAGTTTAGGGTAATGTTAGGGTTAGGTTTAGGGTTGGGGTTAAGGTTAGTGGTAGGATTAGGTTACGGGAAAGGGTTAGGATTAGGGTTAGGCTTAGGGTAAGGGTTAGGGTTAGGGTTACGGTTAGGCTTAGGGGTTCAGGTAAGGGTTAGGGTTAGTTGTAGGTTTAGGGATAGGGGTAGGTTGAGGGTTAGGGTTAGGGTTAGGGTTAGGTTCAGTGTTAGGTTTAGTTTAAGGGTAAGGGTTAGGGTTAAGGTTAGGGTTAGGGTTAGGTTTAGGGTTTGGGTTAGGGTTAAGTTTAGGGTAAGGGTAAGGGTTAGAGTTAGAGTAAGGGTTTGGGTCAGGTTTAGGTTTAGGGTTAGGGTTAGGTTAAGTGTTAGGCTTAGGGTTATCATTAACCTTAGGGTAAGGGTGAGGGTAAGGGTAAGTGTTAGGGTTAGAGTTTGGGTTAGGGTAAGGTTAAGGGTTAGGCTTAGGGTTAGAATTAGGATAAAGGTTAGGGTTAGGGTTAGGGTTAGGGTTAGGTTTAGATTTAGGGTTAAGATTAGGGTTAGGGTAAGGGGAAGGGTTAGGATTAAGGTTAGGGTTAGAGTTAGGATTAGGATTAGGTTTAGGGTAAGGGTAAGGGTTACGGTTAGGTTTAGGGTTATGGTTAGGGTAAGGGTAAGGGTTAGGTTTAGGGTTAGGGTTAGGTTTAGGGTTATGGTTCTGGTTAGGGTTAGGGTAAGGATAAGGGTTAGGGTTAAGTTTAGGGTTAGGGTGAGGGTTAGGATTAGGGTTAAGGTTAGGGTTAGGGTTAGGGTAAGGGTAAGGGTTAGGGTTAGGTTTAGGGTTAGGTTAGGGTAAGGGTAAGGTAAAAGGTTAGGGTTAGGTTTAAGGTTAGGTTTAGAGTTAGGGTTAGGGTAAGGGTAAGAGTTACAGTTAGTATTAAGGTTAAGGTTAGGATAAGGGTTAGGGTTAGGGTTAGGTTTAGGGTTAGGTTTAGGGTAAGGGTAAAGATTAGGTTTAGGGTTAGGGTTAGGTTTAGGGTTGGGGTTAAGGTTAGGGTTAGGTTTAGGGTAAGGTTAAGGGTTAGGGTTAGTGTTAGGGTTAGGGTTAGGGTTATATTCAGAGTTACGGTTAGGGTTAGGGTTAGGGTAAGGGTATGTGTTAGGGTTAGGGTTAGGGTTAATGTTAGGGTTAGGGTTAGCGTTAGGGTAAGGGTAAGGTTTAGGGTTAGGGTTAGGGTTAGGGTTAGGATTAGGGTTAGGGTTAGGGTTAGGGTATGTGTTAGGGTTAGGGTTAAGGTTACGGTGAGGGTTAGGATTAGGGTTCAGGAAAGGATAAGGGTTAGGGTTAGGGTTAGGGTTAGGCTTTGGGTTAGGGTTAGGGTAAGGATTGGTGTTAGGGTTAGGGTTAGGTTAAGGGTTAGGGTTAGGGTTAGGTTTCGCATTAAATTTAGGGTTAGGGTTAGGGTAAGGGTTAGGGTTAGGGTTAAGGTTAGGGTAAGGGTAAGGGTTAGTTTTAGGGTTAGGGATAGGGTTAGGTTTAGGGTTACGGTTAGGGTAAGGGTTAGGGTTAGGTTTATTTTTAGGGTTAAGGTTAGGGTTAGGGTTAGGGTTAGGGTTAGGTTAAGGGTTAGGGTTAGGGTTATCATTAAGTTTAGGGTTAGGGTGAGGGTAAGGATAAGTGTTAGGGTTCGAGTTTCGGTTCGGGTAAGGGTAAGGGTTAGGGTTAGGGTTAGAATTAGGGTTAAGGTTAGGGTTAGGGTTAGGGTTAGGGTAAGGGTAAGGGTTAGGGTTAGGTTTAGGGTGAGGTTTAGGGTTAGGGTTAGCTTTTGGGTTAGGGTTAGGGTTAGGGTAAGGGTTAGGGTTAGGGTTAGGGTTAGGTTTTGGGTTAGGGTTAGGGTTACGGTTAGGGTAAGGGTAAGGGTTAGGATTAAGGTTAGGGTTAGAGTTAGGATTAGGGTTAGGGGTAGGGTAAGGGTAAGGGTAAGGGTTACAGTTTGGTTTAGGTTTAGGGTTAGGGTAAGGGTAACGGTTACGTTTAGAGTTAGGGTTAGATTTAGGGTTAGGGTTCTGGTTAGGTTTAGGGTAAGGATAAGGGTTAGGGTTCATGTTAGGGTTAGGATGAGGGTTATGATTAGGGTTAAGGTAGGGTTATGGTTAGGATAAAGGTAATGGTTAGGGTTAGGTTTAGGGTTAGGGTTAGGGTAAGAGTAAGGGTAAGGGTTAGGGTTAGGTTTTGGTTTAGGGTTAGGGTTAAGGTTAGGGTTAGGGTAAGTGTAAGGGTTATGGTTAGGATTAGGTTAGGGTTAGGATAAGAGTTAGGGTTAGGGTTAGGGTTAGAGTTAGGTTTAGGGTAAGGGTAAGGGTTCGGTTTAGGGTTAGTGTTAGGTTTAGGGATGGGGTTAAGGTTAGGGTTAGGGTTAGGGTAAGGGTAAGGGTTAGGGTTAAGGTTAGGTTTAGGGTTATGTTCAGAGTTACGGTTAGGGTTAGGGTTAGGGTTAGGGTAGGTTATGTGTTAGCGTTAGGGTTAGGGTTAAGGTTAGGGTTAGGGTTAGCGTTAAGGTAAGGGTAAGGTTTAGGGTTAGGGTTAGGTTTAGGGTTAAGGTTAGGGTTAGGGTTAGGGTTAGGGTTAGGGTTAGATTTAGGGTTAGGGTTCTGGTTAGATTTAGGGTAAGGATAAGGGTTAGGGTTCAGGTTAGGGTTAGGATGAGGGTTATGATTAGGGTTAAGGTAGGGTTATGGTTAGGGTAAGGGTAATGGTTAGGCTTAGGTTTAGGGTTAGGTTTAGGGTAAGGGTAAGGTTAAGGGTTAGGGTTAGGTTTAGGTTTAGGGTTAGGATTAAGGTTAGGGTTAGGGTAAGTGTAAGGGTTATGGTTAGGATTAGGTTAGGGTTAGGATAAGAGTTAGGGTTAGGGTTAGAGTTAGGTTTAGGGTAAGGGTTCGATTTAGGGTTAGTGTTAGGTTTAGGGATGGGGTTAAGGTTAGGGTTAGGGTTAGGGTAAGGGTAAGGGTTAGGGTTAGGGTTAGGGTTATGTTCAGAGTTACGGTTAGGGTTAGGGTTAGGGTTAGGGTAGGGTATGTGTTAGCGTTAGGGTTAGGGTTAAGGTTAGGGTTAGGGTTAGCGTTAAGGTAAGGGTAAGGTTTAGGGTTAGGGTTAGGTTTAGGGTTAAGGTTAGGTTTAGTTTTAGGATTAGCGTTAGGTTTAGGTTTAGAGTTAGGGTAAGGGTTAGGGTTAGGGTTAGGGTTATAGTTAGGGTTAAGGTTAGGGTTAGGGTTAGGATTAGGGTTAGGGAAAGGATAAGAGTTAGGGTTAGGTTTAGGGTTTGGCTTAGGGTTAGGGTCTGGGTAAGGATTAGGGTTAGGGTTAGGTTTAGGTTAAGGGTTAGGGTTAGGGTTAGGTTTAGCATGAAGGTTAGGGTTAGGGTTAAGGTAAGGGTTAGGGTTAGGGTTATGGTTAGTGTTAGGGTAAGGGTTAGGGTTAGGGTTAGGGTTAGGGTTAGGGTAAGAGTAAGGTTTAGGTTTAGGGTTAGGGATAGTTTTATGTTTAGGGTTACGGTTTGAGTAAGTGTTAGGGTTAGGTTTAGGGTTAGGGTTAAGGTTAATGTGAGAGTTAGGGTTAGGGTTAGGGTAAGGGTAAGGTTTAGGGTTAGGGTTAGGGTTAGGTTTAGGGTTAGGGTAAGGGTTACGGTTAGGGTTAGGGTTAAGGTTAGGGTTAGGGTTAGGATTAGGTTTAGGAAAAGGATAAGGGTTAGGGTTAGGGTTAGCGTTAGGGTTTGGGTTAGGTTTAGGGAAAGGATTAGTGTTAGGTTTAGGGTTAGGTTAAGGTTTAGGGTTAGGATTAGGTTTAGGGTTAGGTTTAGCATTAAGTTTAGGGTTAGGGCTAGGGTAAGGGTTAGGGTTAGGGTTATTTGTTAGGGTTAAGGTGAGGGTTAGGGTTAGGGTTAGGGTTAGGGTAAGGGTAAGGGTTAGGTTAGGGTTAGGGTTAGGGAAAGTTTAAGGTTTAGGGTAAGGGTTATGGTTAGGGTTATGGTTAGGGTAAGGATTAGGGTTAGGGTTAGGTTTAGGGTAAGGTTTACGGTTAGGGTTAGGATTAGGTTTAGGGTTAGGGTTAGGCTTGGGATTAGGGTTTGGGTTAGGGTTAGGTTTAGGGTTAGGGTTAATGTAAGGGTAAAGGGTAGGGTTAGGGTTAGGGTTAGGGAAAGGGTAAGGGTTAGGGTTAGGGTTAGGGTTAGGATTAGGGTTAGGTTTATGGTTCGTGTTAGGGTAAGGATAAGGGTTAGGGTTAGGGTTAGGGTTAAGTTAGGGTTAGGGTTAGGGGTAGGGTTAGGGTAAGGGTAAGGGTTAGGGTTAAGGTTAGGGTTAGGGTTAGGTTTAGGGTTAGGGTTAGGGTAAGGATAAGGGTTAAGGTTAGGATTAAGGTTAGGGTTAGAGTAAGGGTTAGGGTTAGGTTTAGGGTTAGGTTTCAGGTTAGGGTAAGGGTAAGGGTTAGGGTTAGGGTTAGGTTAAGGATTTGGGTTAAGGTTATGGTTAGGGTTAGGGTAAGGGTAAGGGTTAGGATTAGGGTTAGGGTTAGGGTAAGGGTTAGGGTTACGCTTAGGTTTAGGGTTAGAGTTAGGTTTAGGGTTACGGTTAGGGTTATGGTTAGTGTTAGGGTTAGAGTTAGGGTTAGGGTAAGGATTAGGGTTAAGTTTAGGGTAAGGGTTAGGGTTAGGTTTAGGGTTGGGGTTAAGGTTAGAGTTAGGGTAAGGGTAAGGTTAAGGGTTAGGGTTCGGGTTAGGGTTAGTGTAAGTGTTAGGGAAAGTGTTAGGTTTAGGGTTAGGTTTAGGGTTAGGGTTAGGGTTAGGGTAAGGGTTAGGGTTAGGGTTAGGGTTAGCATTAAGGTTAGGGTTAGGGTTAGAGTTAGGGTAAGGGTAAGAGTTAGGATGAGGTTTAGGTTTAGGGTTAAGTTTAGGGTTCGGGTTAGGGTAAGGGTTAGGAATAGGGATAGGGTTATGGTTGGTGTTATCGAAAGGGTTATGGTTAGGGTTAGGGTAAGGTAAGGTTAAGTTTCGGGTTAGGGTTAGGGTTAGATTTATGGTTAGGGTTAGGGTAAGGGTAAGGGTTAGGGTTAGGGTTAGGGTTAGGTTAGGTTTAGGATTAGGGTTAGGGTTAGGTTTAGGGTTAGGGTTAGGGTTAGTGATAGGGTTAGGGTTAGGATTAGTGTGAGGTTTAGGGTTGGGGTTATGGGTTAGGGTTAGGTTTAGGGTAAGGGTAAAGATTAGGGTTAGGTTTAGGGGTTAGGGTTAAGGTTAGGGTTAGGGTAAGAGTTAGGTTTAGGGTTAGGGTTAGGGAAAGGGTAAGAGTTAGGGTTAGGGTTAGTGTGAGGTTTAGGGTTGCTGTTAAGGTTAGGGTTAGCGTTAGGGTAAGGGTAAGGGTTAGGGTTAGGGTTAGTTTTAGGGTAAGTGTTAGGGTTAGGGTTAGGTTTAGGGTTAGGGTAAGGGTTAGGGTTAGGGTTAGGCTTAGGGTTAGGTTAAGAGTAAGTGTTATGTTTAGGGTTAGGGTAAGGTTTAGAGTTAGGGTTAGCCTTAGGGTTGGGTTTAGGGTTAGGGTTAGGGTTAGGGTTAGGGTTAGGGAAAGGGTAAGGGTTAGGTTTAGGCTTCAGGATGGGGTTAGGTTTAGGGTTACACTTAGGGTAAGTGTTAGGGTTAGGGTTAAGGTTAAGGTTAAGGTTAGGGTTAGGGTTAGGGTTAGGGTTAGGGTAAGGGTAAAGGTTAGGGTTAGGTTTAGGTTTAGGGTTATGTTTAGTGTAAGGGTATGTGTTAGGGTTAGGGTTAGGGTTAGGGTAAGGGTTAGGGTTAGCATTAGGGAAACGGTAAGGGTTACGGTTAGGGTTAGGGTTAGGGTTAAGGTTAGGGTTAGGGTTAGGATTAGGGTTAGGGAAAGGGTAAGGGTTAGGTTTAGGGTTAGGGTAAGGGTTAGGGTTAGGCTTAGGGTTAGGGTTAAGTTTAGGGTTAGGGTTAGGATTTGGGTTAGGGAAAGGATAAGGGTTAGGTTTAGGGTTAGGTTTAGGGTTTGGGTTAGGGTTAGGGTTAGTGTAAGGTTTACGGTTAGGGTTAGGGTTAGGGTGAGGGTCAGGGTTTGGGTTAGGGTTAGGGTTTGGGTTTGGGTTAGGTGTAGGTTTATGGTTAGGGTTAGGGTAAGGGTTAGGGTTAGGTTTAATGTTAAGGTTAGGGTAAGGGTAAGGGTTAGGGTTAGTGTTAGCGTTAGGGTGAGGGTAAGGATTAGGGATAGGGTTAGGGTTAATGTTAGGGTTAGGGTTAGGGTTAGGGTAAGGGTAAGGGTTAAGGTTACGGTTATGGTTACGGTTAGGTTTAGGTTTGTGGTTAGGGTTACGGTAAGGTGAAGGGTTAGGGTTATTATTAGGTTAGGGTTAGGGTAAGAGTTAGGGTTAGGGTTAGGGTTAATGTTAGGGTTAGGGAAATGGTAAGGGTTAGGGTTAGGGTTAGGGTGAGAGTAAGGATTAGGGTTAGGGTTAGGGTCAATGTTAGGGTTAGGGATAGGGTTAGGGTTAGGGTATGGTAAGGGTTAAGGTTACGGTTATGGTTATGGTTAGGTTTAGGTTTATGGTTAGGGTTAGGGTAAGGGTAAAGGTTAGTGTTAGGGTAAGGGTTAATGTTAGGGTAAGGATTAGGGCTAGGTTTAGTGTTAGGGTAAGGGTTAGGGTTAGGGTTAGGGTTAGCATTAAGGTTAGGATTAGGGTAAGGATAAGGGTTAGGGTTAAGATGGTTTAGGGTAAGGGTAAGTGCTAGGATGAGGTTTAGGGTTAGGGTTAAGGTTACGGTTCGGGTTAGGGGAAGGGTAAGGGTTACGGATAGGGATAGGGTTATGGTTGGGGTTAGCGAAAGTGTTATGTTTATGGTTAGGGTAAAGTAAGGTTTAGGTTTCGGGTTAGGGTTAGGTTTAGGGTTAGGGTTGAGGTAAGGGTAAGGGTTAGGGTTAGGGTTAGGGTTAGGGTTAGGGTTATGGTTAGGGTTAGTGTTAGGGTTAGGTTTAGGGTTGGGGTAAAGGGTTAGGGTTAGGTTTAGGGTAAAGGTAAAGATTAGGGTTAGGTTTAGGGGTTAGGGTTAAGGTTAGGGTTAGGGTAAGGGTAAGAGTTAGGGTTAGGGTTAGTGTGAGGTTTAGGGTTGGTGTTAAGGTTAGGGTTAGCGTTAGGGTAAGGGTAAGGGTTAGTGTTAGGGTTAGTTTTAGGGTAAGTGGTAGGGTTAGGGTTAGGTTTAGGGTTAGGGTAAGGGTTAGGGTTAGGGTTAGTCTCAGGGTTAGGTTAAGAGTAAGTGTTATGGTTATGGATAGGGTAAGGATTAGACTTAGGGTTAGCCTTAGGGTAAGGGTTAGGTTTAGTGTTCTGGTAAGGGTAAGTGTTAGGGTTAGGGTTAGGGATAGGGTAAGGTTTAGGGTTAAGGTTAGGGTTAGGGTTAGGGTTAGGGTTAGGGTAAGGGTAAGGGTTAGGGTTAGGATTAGAGTTAGGGTAAGGATTAGCGTTAGGGTTAGGGTTAGGTTTAGGGTTAAAGTTAGGGTTAGGGTTAAGGTTAGGGTTAGGGTTAGGGTTAGGATAAGGGTTAGGGTTAGGATTAGGGTAAGGGTAAGTGTTTGGGTTAGGGTTGGGTTAGGGTTAGGGTTAGGGTTATGTTTAGGGTAAGGGTATGTGTTAGGGTTAGGGTTAGGGTTAGGGTTGGGGATTAGGGTTATGGTTAGGTTTAGGGCTAGGTTTTGGGTAAGGGTAAGGTTTATGTTTAGGGTTTAGGATAGGGTTAGGTTTAGGGTTACGGTTAGGGTAAGTGTTAGGGTTAGGGTTAAGGTTAAGGTTAAGGTTAGGGTTAGGGTTATGGTTAGGGTAAGGGTAAGGGTTAGGGTTAGGGTTAGGGTTAGGGTAAGGGTATGTGTTAGGGTTAGGGTTAAGGTTAGGATTAGGTTTAGCGTTTGGGAAAGGGTAAGGGTTAGGGTTAGGGTTAGGGTTAAGGTTAGGGTTAGGGTTAGGGTAAGGGTTAGGGTTAGGATTAGGGTAAGGGTAAGTGTTAGGGTTAGGGTTGGGTTATAGGGTTAGGGTAAGGGTTAGGGTTAGGTTAGGGTTTGGGTTAGGGTTAGAATTAGGTTTAGAGTTAGGGTAAGGGTAAAGGTTATGATTAGGGTTAGGGTTAGGTTAAGGGTTATGGTTAGGGGTTAGGTTTCGAATTAGGGTTAGGGTAAGGGTAAGGGTTAGGGTTATGGTTAGGGTTAGGTTTAAGTTTGGGGTTAAGGTTAGGGTTAGGGTTAGGGTAAGGGTGAGGGTTAGGTTTAGGGTTAGGGTTAGGGTAAGTGTTAGGGTTAGGGTTATGGTTAGGGA
>NW_028327318.1:0-69708 GCF_031878675.1 Megascapheus bottae | reverse complement strand
GTCACACACCTGCATTCTTATTTCACAGACATCCATTCTATGTCCTTGACACACCTCCTTTCTAATTTCACACACCTCCATTTCTGACTTCATACACCTCCATTCTATGACTTCACACACCTCCAATCTTTGAATTCTCACACCTCCATTCTTTAACTTCAGCCAACTCCATTCTATGACTTCACACACCTCCATTCTGACTTCACACACCTGCATTTTTGTGACTTCACACACACCTCCATTCTGACTTCACACACCTCCCATTCTGTGACTTCACACACCTCCATTTCTATGACTTCACACACCTCCATTTTTGACTTCACACCCCCTCATTCTGTGACTTCACACCCCCTCCATTTCTATGACTTCACACACCTCCCATTCTATGACTTCACACACCTCCATTCCTGTGGACTTCACCCACCTCCTTTCTGTGACTTCACACACCTCCATTCTATGACTTCACACACACCTACATTTTGACTTCACACCCCTCATTCTGTGACTTCACACCCCTCCATTTCTGTGACTTCACACACCTCCATTCTATGACTTGCACACACCTCCCTTCTGTGACTTCACCCACCTCCATTCTGTGACTTCACACACCTCCATTCTCTGACTTCACACACCTCCATTCTATGAATCCACACACCGCTATTCTGTGACTGCACACACCTCCATTTCTATGACTTCACACTATTCCATTTCTGTGACTTCACAAAACCTCCATTCTGACTTCACACTCCTCCATTTTTTACTTCACACACCTTCATTCTATGACTTCACACATCTCCCTTATGTTTACTTCACACAGGTCCATTTTGTGACTTCACACACATCCATTTCTGACTTCACACACCTTTATTGTGACTTCACACACCTCCATTCTATGACTTTTACACACCTCCATTCTATGAGTTTCACACACCTCCATTCTGTGACTTCACACACATTCCTTCTGAATTCACACACAACCATTCTGACTTTCCCACACCTCCATTCTGTGACTTCACAGACCTCCATTTTTGACTTCACACTCCTCCATTCTATGACTTCACACCCCTCCATTCTGTGGACTTCACACACCTCCATTCTATGACTTCACACACCTCCATTCTGTGACTTCACACACCTCAATTCTGACTACACACACCTCCATTTCTATGACTTCACACTCCTCCATTCTGTGACTTCACACCGCCTCCATTCTGTGACTTCACACACCTCCATTCTATGACTTCACACTCCTCCATTCTGTGACTTCACACACCTCCATTTCTGACTTCACACACCTCCATTCTGTGGACTTCACACACCTCCATTCTGGGGACTTCACACACCTTCATCTGTGACTTCACACAACTCCATTCTGACTTCACAAAAACTCCATTTTTGCGACTTCACACACGTCCCCATTCTGTGACTTCACACACCACCATTCTATGACTTCACACATCTCCATTATGTTTACTTCACACAGGTCCATTTTTGTGATTTCACACACCTCCATTCTGACTTGACACACCTTTATTGTGACTTCACAACACCTCCATTCTATGACTTACACTCCTCCCATTATGTTTACTTCACACACCTCCATTCTGTTGACTTTACACACCTCCATTCTATGAGTTCACACAACTCCCATTCTGTGACTTCACACACATTTGTTCTGAATTCACACACAACCATTCTGACTTCCCACACCTCCATTCTGTGACTTCACAAAACCTCCATTTTTGACTTCCACACTCCTCCATTCTATGACTTCACACCCCTCCATTCTGTGACTTCACACACCTCCATTCTAAGACTTCACACATCTCCATTCTGTGACATCACACACCTCCATTCTGACTTTACACACCTCCATTCTGTGACTTCACAAAACCTCCATTTTGACTTCACACTCCTCCATTCTGTGACTTCTCACCCCTCCATTCTGTGACTTCACACTCCCTCCATTCTGTGACTATACACCACTCCATTCTGTGACTTCACACACCTCCATTCCATGACTTCACACACATTCATTCTGCGACATCACACACCTCCATTCTGACTTCACACACCTCCATTCTGTGACTTCACAGACCTCCATTCTGGGACTTCACACACCTTCATCTGTGACTTCACACAACTCCATTCTGACTTCACAAAAACTCCATTTTTGCGACTTCACACACGTCCATTCTGTGACTTCACACACCACCATTCTATGGCTGAACACACCTCCATTCTATGACTTCACACACAGCGATTTTTATGACTTCACACACCTCCATTCTATGACTTCACAAACTCCCATTCTGTGACTTCACACACCTCCATTCTATGACTTCACACACCTGCATTCTTATTTCACAGACATCCATTCTATTGTCTTGGACACACCTCCATTCTGATTTTCACACACCTCCATTCTGATTTCACACACCTCCATTCTATGACTTCACACACCTCCATTCTTTGAAATTCTCACTCCTCCATTCTGTGACCTTCACCCACCTCCATTCTATGGACTTCACACACCTACATTCTGACTTCACACACCTCCATTCTATGACTTCACACAGCTCCATTCTGACTTCACACACCTCCATTCTGTGACTTCACTCACCTCCATTCTATGACTTCACACTCCTCCATTTTTGACTTCACAGTCCCCTCCATTCCTGTGACTTCACACACCCCCATTCTGTGACTTCACACACCTCCATTCTATGACTTCACACACCTCCATTTTGAGTTTCACACCCCCTCATTCTGAGGACTTCACACCCCTCCATTGTGACTTCACACACCCTCCATTCTATGACTTCACACACCTCCATTCTGTGACTTCACCCACCTCCATTTTTGGGATTTCACACACCTCCATTCTCTGACTTCACACACCTCCATTCTATGAATTCACACACCTCTATTCTGTGACTGCACACACCTCCATTCTATGACTTCACACTCCTCCATTCTGTGACTTCACACACCTCCATTCTGAAATTCACACTCCTCCATTGTGACTTCACACACCTCCATTCTATGACTTCCACACACCTCCATTATGTTACTTCACACAGGTCCATTCTGACTTTCACACACCCTCCATTCTATGACTTTTACACTCCTCCATTATGTTACTTCACACACCTCCATTCTGTGACTTTACACACCTCCATTCTATGAGTTTCACACACACCTCCATTCTGTGACTTCCACACACATTCATTCTGAATTCACACACCTCCATTCTGACTTTCCCCACACCTCTATTCTGTTACTTCACAAACCTCCATTTTTGACTTCACACTCCTCCATTCTATGACTTCACACCCCTTCCATTCTGTGACTTCACACACCTCCATTCTATGACTTCACAAAAACTCCATTCTGTGACTTCACACACCCCCATTCTGACTTTACACACCTCCCATTGTGTGACTTCACAAACCTCCATTTTGACTTCACACTCCTCCATTCTGTGACTTCTTTACCCCTCCATTCTGTGACTTCACACACCTCCATTTCTGTTACTTCATTCACCTCCATTCTGTGACTTCACACACCTCCATTTTTGACTTCACACACCTCCATTCTGTGACTTCACACTCCTCCATTCTGTGACTTCACACCGCTCCATTCTCTGACTTCACACACCTCCATTTTTATGACTTCACACACCTCCATTCTGTGACTTCACACACCTCCATTATCACTTCACACACCTCCATTCTGTGACTTCACACACCTCCAATTCTGGGACTTCACACACCTTCATCTGTGGACTTCACACAAACTCCATTCTGGACTTCACAGAACTCCATTCTGCGTCTTCACACACGTCCATTCTGTGACTTCACATATCACCATTCTATGGACTGAATACACACCAACATTGTATGACTTCACGCACAGCCATTCCGATGACTTCACACACCTCCATTCTATGACTTTCACAAAACTACATTCTGTGACTTCACACACCTCCATTCTATGACTTCACACACCTGCATTCTTATTTCACAGACATCCATTCTATGTCTTGACACACCTCCTTTCTAATTTTCACACCTCCATTCTGACTTCATACACCTCAATTCTATGACTCCACACACCCTCCAATCTTTGAATTCTCCACACCTCCATTCTGTGACTTCAGCCAACTCCATTCTATGACTTCACACACCTCCATTCTGACTTTCACACACCTGCATTTTGTGACTTCACACACCTCCATTCTGACTTCCACACACCCTCCATTCTGTGACTTCACACACCTCCATTTCTATGACATCACACACCTCCATTTTGACTTCACACCCCCTCATTCTGTGACTTCACACCCCTCCATTCTATGAGTTCACACACCTCCATTCTATGACTTCACACACCTCTATTCTGTGACTTCACCCACCTCCTTTCTGTGACTTCACACACCTCCATTCTATGACTTCACACACCTCCATTTTGACTTCACACCCCTCATTCTGTGACTTCACACCCCCTCCCATTTCTGTGACTTCACACACCTCCCTTCTGTGACTTCACCCCACCTCCATTCTGTGACTTCACACACCTCCGTTCTCTGACTTCACACACCTCCATTCTGAATTCACACACCTTTATTGTGACTTCACACACCTCCATTCTATGACATTTACACCCCTCCATTCTATGAGTTCACACACCTCCATTCCTGTGACTTCACACACATTCGTTCTGAATTCACACACCTCCATTTTTGACCTTTACACACCTCCATTCTGTGACTTCACAAACCTACATTTTTGACTTCAGACTCCTCCATTCTGTGACTTCTCAACCCTCCATTCTGTCACTTCACACACCTCCATTCTATGACTTCACACACCTCCCTTCTGTGACTTCACCCACCTCCATTCTGTGACTTCACACACCTCCATTCTCTGACATCACACACCTCCATTCTATGAATTCACACACCGCTATTCTGTGGACTGCACAAACCTCCATTCTATGACTTCACACTCCTCCATTCTGTGACTTCCACAAACCTCCATTCTGACTTCACACTTCTCCATTTTTTACTTCACACACCTCCATCTATGACCTCACACATCTCCATTATGTTACTTCACACAGGTCCATTTTTGTGACTTCACACACCTCCATTCTGACTTCACACACCTTTATTGTGACTTCACACACCTCCATTCTATGACTTTACACACCTCCATTCTATGAGTTTAACACACCTCCATTCCTGTGACTTCACACACATTCGTTCTGAATTCACACACCTCCATTCTGACTTTACACACCTCCATTCTGTGACTTCACAAGCCTCTATTTTGACTTCACACCCCTCATTCTGTGACTTCACACCCCTCCATTGTAACTTCACACACCTCAATTCTATGGACTTCACACACCTCCATTCTGTGGACTTTTTCCCACCTCCATTTTGTGACTTCACACACCTCCATTCTCTGACTTCACACACCTCCATTCTATGAATTCAGACACCTCTATTCTGTGACTGCACACACCTCCATTCTATGACTTCACACTCCTCCATTCTGTGACTTCACACGCCTCCATTCTGAATTGACACTCCTCCATTGTGACTTCCACACACCCTCAATTCTATGACTTCACACACCTCCATTATGTTATTTCACACAGGTCCCATTCTGTGACCTTTTACACACCTTCATTCTGACTTCACACACCTCCATTCTATGAGTTTTACACTCCTCCAATATGTTACTTCACACACCTCCATTTTGTGACTTTACACACCTCCATTCTATGAGTTTCACACACCTCCATTCTGTGACTTCACACACATTTCATTCTGAATTGACACACCTCCATTCTGACGTTTACACACCTCCATTGTGTGACTTCACAAAACCTCCATTTTGACTTCACACTCCTCCATTCTGTGGACTTCTTACCCCTCCATTCTGTGACTTCACACACCTCCATTCTATTACTTCATACACCTACATTCTGTGATTTCACCACACCTCCATTCTGATTTCACACACCTCCATTCTGTGACTTCACACTCCTCCATTCTGTGACTTCACACCGCTCCATTCTGTGACTTCACACACCTCCATTCTACGACTTCACACACCTCCATTCTGTGATTTTCACACACCTCCATTTCTCACTTCACACACCTCCATTCTGTGACTTCACACACCTCCATTCTGGGGACTTCACACAACTTCATCTGTGACTTCACACAACTCCATTCTGACTTCACAAAAACTCCATTCTGCGACTTCACACACGTCCCATTCTGTGACTTTTACACACCAGCATTTCTATGACTGAACACACCTCCATTGTATGACTTCACACACAGCCATTCTATGACTTCACACACCTCCATTCTATGACTTCACAAAACTACATTCTGTGACTTCACACACCTCCCATTCTATGGACTTCACACACCTGCATTCTTATTTCACAGACATCCATTCTATGGTCTTGGACACACCTCCTTTCTAATTTCACACCTCCATTCTGACTTCATACACCTCCATTCTATGACTTCACACACCTCCAATCTTTGAATTCCTCACACCTCCATTCTGTGACTTCAGCCAACTCCATTCTATGGCTTCACACACCTCCATTCTGACTTCACACACCTGCATTTTTGTGACTTCACACACCTCCATTCTGACTTCACACACCTCCATTCTGTGACTTCACACACCTCCATTCTATGACTTCACACACCTCCCCTTCTGTGGACTTCACCCCACCTCCATTCTGTGACTTCACACACCTCCATTCTCTGACTTCACACACCTCGATTCTATGAATTCACACACCGCTATTCTGTGACTGCACACACCTCCATTCTATGACTTTCACACTCCTCCCATTCTGTAACTTCACAAACCTCCATTCTGACTTCACACTCCTCCATTTTTTACTTCACACACCTCCATTCTATGACCTCACACATCTCCATTTATGTTAGTTTCGCACAGGTCCATTTTGTGACTTCACACACCTCCCTTCTGTGACTTCACCCACCTCCATTCTGTGACTTCACACACCTCCATTCTCTGACTTCACACACCTCCATTCTATGAATTCACACACCCGCTATTCTGTGACTGCACACACCTCCATTTCTATGACTTCACACTCCTCCATTCTGTGGGACTTCACAAACCTGCATTCTGACTTCACACTCCTCCATTTTTTTACTTCACACACCTCCATTCTATGACCTCACATATCTCCATTATGTTACTTTCACACAGGTCCATTTTTGTGACTTCACACACCTCCATTCTGACTTCACACACCTTTTATTGTGACTTCACACACCTCCATTTCTATGACATTACACCCCTCCATTCCTATGAGGTTCACACACCTCCATTCTGTGACTTCACACACATTCGTTTCTGAAATTCACACACCTCCATTCTGACTTTACACACCTCCATTCTGTGACTTCACAAACCCTACATTTTTGACTTCACACTCCTCCATTCTGTGACTTCTCACCCCTCCATTCTGTCACTTCACACACCTCCATTCTATGACTTCACACACCTCCCTTCTGTGACTTCACCCACCTCCATTCTGTGACTTCACACACCTCCATTCTCTGACATCACACACCTCCATTCTATGAATTCACCACACCGCTATTCTGTGGACTGCACAAACCTCCATTCTATGACTTCAAACTCCTCCATTTTTTACTTCACACACCTCCATCTATGACCTCACACATCTCCATTATGTTACTTCACACAGTCCAGGATCAAATTTTTGTGACTTCACACACCTCCATTCTGACTTCACACACCTTTATTGTGACTTCACACACCTCCATTCTATGACTTTACACACCTCCATTCTATGAGTTTCACACACCTCCATTCTGTGACTTCACACACACATTTCGTTCTGAATTCACACACCTCCATTCTGACTTCCCACACCTCTATTCTGTTACTTCACAAACCTCCATTTTGACTTCACACTCCTCCATTCTATGACTTCACACCCCTCCATTCTGTGACTTCACACACCTCCATTCTAAGACTTCACAAACCTCCATTCTGTGACTTCACACACCACCATTCTGACTTTACACACCTCCATTTGTGTGACTTCACAAACCTCCATTTTGACTTCACACTCCTCCATTCTGTGACTTCTTACCCCTCCATTCTGTGACTTCACACACCTCCATTCTGTTTTACTTCATTCACCTCCATTCTGTGACTTCACACACCTCCATTTTTGACTTCACACACCTCCATTCTGTGACTTCACACTCCTCCATTCTGTGACTATTCTGTTACTTCATTCACCTCCATTCTGTGACTTCACACACCTCCATTTTGACTTCACACACCTCCATTCTGTGACTTCACACTCCTCCATTCTGTGACTTCACACCGCTCCATTCTCTGACTTCACACACCTCCAATTTATGACTTCACACACCTCATTCTGTGACTTCACACACCTCCATTCTCACTTCCACACACCTCCATTCTGTGACTTCACACACCTCCATTCTGGGACTTCACACACCCTTTCATCTGTGACTTCACACAACTCCATTCTGACTTCACAGAACTCCATTCTGCGTCTTCACACACGTCCATTCTGTGACTTCACATATCACCATTCTATGACTGAATACACACCAACATTGTATGACTTCACGCACAGCCATTCGATGACTTCACACACCTCCATTCTATGACTTCACAAACTACATTCTGTGACTTCACACACCTCCATTCTATGACTTCACACACCTGCATTCTTATTTCACAGACATCCATTCTATGTCTTGACACACCTCCTTTCTAATTTTCACACCTCCATTCTGACTTCATACACCTCAATTCTATGACTTCACACACCTCCAATCTTTGAATTCTCACACCTCCATTCTGTGACTTCAGCCAACTCCATTCTATGACTTCACACACCTCCATTCTGACTTCACACACCTGCATTTTGTGACTTCACACACCTCCATTCTGACTTCACACACGCTCCATTCTGTGACTTCACACACCTCCATTCTATGACATCACACACCTCCATTTTGACTTCATACCCCTCATTCTGTGACTTCACACCCCTCCATTCTATGAGTTCACACACCTCCATTCTATGACTTCACACACCTCTATTCTGTGACTTCACCCACCTCCTTTCTGTGACTTCACACACCTCCATTCTATGACTTCACACACCTCCATTTTGACTTCACACCCCTCATTCTGTGACTTCACACCCCTCCATTCTGTGACTTCACACACCTCCCTTCTGTGACTTCACCCACCTCCATTCTGTGACTTCACACACCTCCATTCTCTGACTTCACACACCTCCATTCTATGAATTCACACACCGCTATTCTGTGACTGCACACACCTCCATTCTATGACTTCACACTCCTCCATTCTGTGACTTCACAAACCTCCATTCTGACTTCACACTCCTCCATTTTTACTTCACACACCTCCATTCTATGACCTCACACATCTCCATTATGTTACTTCACACAGGTCCATTTTGTGACTTCACACACCTCCATTCTGAATTCACACACCTTTATTGTGACTTCACACACCTCCATTCTATGACATTACACCCCCTCCATTCTATGAGTTCACACACCTCCATTCTGTGACTTCACACACATTCGTTCTGAATTCACACACCTCCATTTTGACTTTACACACCTCCATTCTGTGACTTCACAAACCTACATTTTGACTTCAGACTCCTCCATTCTGTGACTTCTCACCCCTCCAATCTGTGACTTCACACACCTCCATTCTATGACTTCACAAAACTCTATTCTGTGACTTCACACACCCCCATTCTGACTTTACACCCCTTCCATTGTGTGACTTCACAAACCTCCATTTTGACTTCACACTCCTCCATTCTGTGACTTCTTACCCCTCCATTCTGTGACTTCACACACCTCCATTTTATTACTTCATACACCTCCATTCTGTGACTTCACACACCTCCATTCTATGACTTCACACACCTCCATTCTCACTTCACACACCTCCATTCTGTGACTTCACACACCTCCATTCTGGGACTTCACACACCTTCATCTGTGACTTCACACAACTCCATTCTGACTTCACAGAACTCCATTCTGCGTCTTCACACACGTCCACTCTGTGACTTCACATATCACCATTCTATGACTGAATACACACCAACATTGTATGACTTCACGCACAGCCATTCGATGACTTCACACACCTCCCATTCTATGACTTCACAAACTACATTCTGTGACTTCACACACCTCCATTCTATGACTTCACACACCTGCATTCTTATTTCACAGACATCCATTCTATGTCTTGACACACCTCCTTTCTAATTTCACACCTCCATTCTGACTTCATACGCTCCTCAATTCTATGACTTCACACACCTCCAATCTTTGAATTCTCACACCTCCATTCTGTGACTTCAGCCACCTCCATTCTATGACTTCACACACCTCCATTCTGACTTCACACACCTGCATTTTGTGACTTCACACACCTCCATTCTGACTTCACACACCTACATTCTGTGACTTCACACACCTCCATTCTATGACATCACACACCTCCATTTTGACTTCACACCCCTCATTCTGTGACTTCACACCCCTCCATTCTATGACTTCACACACCTCCATTCTATGACTTCACACACCTCCATTCTGTGACTTCACCCACCCTCCTTTCTATGACTTCACCACACCTCCATTCTATGACTTCACACACCTCCATTTTGACTTCACACCCCTCATTCTGTGACTTCACACCCCTCCATTCTGTGACTTCACACACCTCCATTCTATGACTTCACACACCTCCCTTCTGTGACTTCACCCACCTCCATTCTGTGACTTCACACACCTCCATTCTCTGACTTCACACACCTCCATTCTATGAATTCACACACCGCTATTCTGTGACTGCACACACCTCCATTCTATGACTTCACACTCCTACATTCTGTGACTTCACAAACCTGCATTCTGACTTCACACTCCTCCATTTTTACTTCACACACCTCCCATTTCTATGACCTCACACATCTCCATTATGTTACTTCACACAGGTCCATTTTGTGACTTCACACACCTCCATTCTGACTTCACACACCTTTATTGTGACTTCACACACCTCCATTCTATGACATTACACCCCTCCATTCTATGAGTTCACACACCTCCATTCTGTGACTTCACACACATTCGTTCTGAATTCACACACCTCCTTTCTGACTTTACACACCTCCATTCTGTGACTTCACAAACGTACATTTTGACTTCACACTCCTCCATTCTGTGACTTCTCACCCCTCCATTCTGTCACTTCACACACCTCCATACTATGACTTCACACACCTCCCTTCTGTGACTTCACCCACGCTCCATTCTGTGACTTCACACACCTCCATTCTCTGACATCACACACCTCCATTCTATTGAATTCACACACCGCTATTCTGTGACTGCACAAACCTCCATTCTATGACTTCACACTCCTCCATTCTGTGACTTCACAAACCTCCATTCTGACTTCACACTTCCTCCATTTTTACTTCACACACCTCCATCTATGACCTCACACATCTCCATTATGTTACTTCACACAGGTCCATTTTGTGACTTCACACACCTCCATTCTGACTTCACACACCTTTATTGTGACTTCACACACCTCCATTCTATGACTTTACACTCCTCCATTATGTTACTTCACACACCTCCATTCTGTTACTTTACAAACCTCCATTCTATGAGTTCACACACCTCCATTCTGTGACTTCACACACATTCGTTCTGAATTCACACACCTCCATTCTGACTTCCCACACCTCTATTCTGTTACTTCACAAACCTCCATTTTGACTTTACACTCCTCCATTCTATGACTTCACACCCCTCCAATCTGTGACTTCACACACCTCCATTCTATGACTTAACAAAACTCTATTCTGTGACTTCACACACCCCCATTCTGACTTTACACCCCTCCATTGTGTGACTTCACAAACCTCCATTTTGACTTCACACTCCTCCATTCTGTGACTTCTTACCCCTCCATTCTGGTGACTTCACACACCTCCATTTTTATTACTTCATACACCTCCATTCTGTGACTTCACACACCTCCATTCTATGACTTCACACACCTCCATTCTCACTTCACACACCTCCATTCTGTGACTTCACACACCTCCATTCTGGGACTTCACACACCTTCATCTGTGACTTCACACAACTCCATTCTGACTTCACAGAACTCCATTCTGCGTCTTCACACACGTCCACTCTGTGACTTCACATATCACCATTCTATGACTGAATACACACCAACATTGTATGACTTCACGCACAGCCATTCGATGACTTCACACACCTCCATTCTATGACTTCACAAACTACATTCTGTGACTTCACACACCTCCATTCTATGACTTCACACACCTGCATTCTTATTTCACAGACATCCATTCTATGTCTTGACACACCTCCTTTCTAATTTCACACCCTCCATTCTGACTTCATACGCCTCAATTCCTATGACTTCACACACCTCCAATCTTTGAATTCTCACACCTCCATTCTGTGACTTCAGCCACCTCCATTCTATGACTTCACACACCTCCATTCTGACTTCACACCACCTGCATTTTGTGACTTCACACACCTCCATTCTTTCTGACTTCACACACCTACATTCTGTGACTTCACACACCTCCATTCTATGACATCACACACCTCCATTTTGACTTCACACCCCTCATTCTGTGACTTCACACCCCCTCCATTCTATGACTTCACACACCTCCATTCTATGACTTCACACACCCTCCATTCTGTGACTTCACCCACCTCCTTTCTGTGACTTCACACACCTCCATTCTATGACTTCACACACCTCCATTTTGACTTCACACCCCTCATTCTGTGACTTCACACCCCTCCATTCTGTGACTTCACACACCTCCATTCTATGACTTCACACACCTCCCGTCTGTGACTTCACCCACCTCCATTCTGTGACTTCACACAACCTCCATTCTCTGACTTCACACACCTCCATTCTATGAATTCACTACACCGCTATTCACACACCTCCATTCTCTGACTTCACACACCTCCATTCTATGAATTCACACACCGCTATTCTGTGACTGCACACACCTCCATTCTATGACTTCACACTCCTCCATTCTGTGACTTCACAAACCTGCATTCTGACTTCACACTCCTCCATTTTTACTTCACACACCTCCATTCTATGACCTCACACATCTCCATTATGTTACTTCACACAGGTCCATTTTGTGACTTCACACACCTCCATTCTGACTTCACACACCTTTATTGTGACTTCACACACCTCCATTCTATGACATTACACCCCTCCATTCTATGAGTTCACACACCTCCATTCTGTGACTTCACACACATTCGTTCTGAATTCACACACCTCCATTCTGACTTTACACACCTCCATTCTGTGACTTCACAAACCTACATTTTGACTTCACACTCCTCCATTCTGTGACTTCTCACCCCTCCATTCTGTCACTTCACACACCTCCATTCTATGACTTCACACACCTCCCTTCTGTGACTTCACCCACCTCCATTCTGTGACTTCACACACCTCCATTCTCTGACATCACACACCTCCATTCTATGAATTCACACACCGCTATTCTGTGACTGCACAAACCTCCATTCTATGACTTCAAACTCCTCCATTTTTACTTCACACACCTCCATCTATGACCTCACACATCTCCATTATGTTACTTCACACAGGTCCATTTTGTGACTTCACACACCTCCATTCTGACTTCACACACCTTTATTGTGACTTCACACACCTCCATTCTATGACTTTACACACCTCCATTCTATGAGTTCACACACCTCCATTCTGTGACTTCACACACATTCGTTCTGAATTCACACACCTCCATTCTGACTTCCCACACCTCTATTCTGTTACTTCACAAACCTCCATTTTGACTTCACACTCCTCCATTCTATGACTTCACACCCCTCCATTCTGTGACTTCACACACCTCCATTCTAAGACTTCACAAACCTCCATTCTGTGACTTCACACACCACCATTCTGACTTTACACACCTCCATTGTGTGACTTCACAAACCTCCATTTTGACTTCACACTCCTCCATTCTGTGACTTCTTACCCCTCCATTCTGTGACTTCACACACCTCCATTCTGTTACTTCATTCACCTCCATTCTGTGACTTCACACACCTCCATTTTGACTTCACACACCTCCATTCTGTGACTTCACACTCCTCCATTCTGTGACTTCACACCGCTCCATTCTCTGACTTCACACACCTCCATTTTATGACTTCACACACCTCCATTCTGTGACTTCACACACCTCCATTCTCACTTCACACACCTCCATTCTGTGACTTCACACACCTCCATTCTGGGACTTCACACACCTTCATCTGTGACTTCACACAACTCCATTCTGACTTCACAGAACTCCATTCTGCGTCTTCACACACGTCCATTCTGTGACTTCACATATCACCATTCTATGACTGAATACACACCAACATTGTATGACTTCACGCACAGCCATTCGATGACTTCACACACCTCCATTCTATGACTTCACAAACTACATTCTGTGACTTCACACACCTCCATTCTATGACTTCACACACCTGCATTCTTATTTCACAGACATCCATTCTATGTCTTGACACACCTCCTTTCTAATTTCACACCTCCATTCTGACTTCATACACCTCAATTCTATGACTTCACACACCTCCAATCTTTGAATTCTCACACCTCCATTCTGTGACTTCAGCCAACTCCATTCTATGACTTCACACACCTCCATTCTGACTTCACACACCTGCATTTTGTGACTTCACACACCTCCATTCTGACTTCACACACCTACATTCTGTGACTTCACACACCTCCATTCTATGACATCACACACCTCCATTTTGACTTCACACCCCTCATTCTGTGACTTCACACCCCTCCATTCTATGAGTTCACACACCTCCATTCTATGACTTCACACACCTCTATTCTGTGACTTCACCCACCTCCTTTCTGTGACTTCACACACCTCCATTCTATGACTTCACACACCACCATTTTGACTTCACACCCCTCATTCTGTGACTTCACACCCCTCCATTCTGTGACTTCACACACCTCCCTTCTGTGACTTCACCCACCTCCATTCTGTGACTTCACACACCTCCATTCTCTGACTTCACACACCTCCATTCTGAATTCACACACATTTAATGTGACTTCACACACCTCCATTCTATGACATTACACCCCTCCATTCTATGAGTTCACACACCTCCATTCTGTGACTTCACACACATTCGTTCTGAATTCACACACCTCCATTTTGACTTTACACACCTCCATTCTGTGACTTCACAAACCTACATTTTGACTTCAGACTCCTCCATTCTGTGACTTCTCAACCCTCCATTCTGTCACTTCACACACCTCCATTCTATGACTTCACACACCTCCCTTCTGTGACTTCACCCACCTCCATTCTGTGACTTCACACACCTCCATTCTCTGACATCACACACCTCCATTCTATGAATTCACACACCGCTATTCTGTGACTGCACAAACCTCCATTCTATGACTTCACACTCCTCCATTCTGTGACTTCACAAACCTCCATTCTGACTTCACACTTCTCCATTTTTACTTCACACACCTCCATCTATGACCTCACACATCTCCATTATGTTACTTCACACAGGTCCATTTTGTGACTTCACACACCTCCATTCTGACTTTACACACCTCCATTCTGTGACTTCACAAGCCTCTATTTTGACTTCACACCCCTCATTCTGTGACTTCACACCCCTCCATTGTAACTTCACACACCTCAATTCTATGACTTCACACACCTCCATTCTGTGACTTTTCCCACCTCCATTTTGTGACTTCACACACCTCCATTCTCTGACTTCACACACCTCCATTCTATGAATTCAGACACCTCTATTCTGTGACTGCACACACCTCCATTCTATGACTTCACACTCCTCCATTCTGTGACTTCACACGCCTCCATTCTGAATTGACACTCCTCCATTGTGACTTCACACACCTCAATTCTATGACTTCACACACCTCCATTATGTTATTTCACACAGGTCCATTCTGTGACTTTACACACCTTCATTCTGACTTCACACACCTCCATTCTATGAGTTTACACTCCTCCATTATGTTACTTCACACACCTCCATTTTGTGACTTTACACACCTCCATTCTATGAGTTCACACACCTCCATTCTGTGACTTCACACACATTCATTCTGAATTGACACACCTCCATTCTGACGTTACACACCTCCATTGTGTGACTTCACAAACCTCCATTTTGACTTCACACTCCTCCATTCTGTGACTTCTTACCCCTCCATTCTGTGACTTCACACACCTCCATTCTATTACTTCATACACCTACATTCTGTGATTTCACACACCTCCATTCTGATTTCACACACCTCCATTCTGTGACTTCACACTCCTCCATTCTGTGACTTCACACCGCTCCATTCTGTGACTTCACACACCTCCATTCTACGACTTCACACACCTCCATTCTGTGACTTCACACACCTCCATTCTCACTTCACACACCTCCATTCTGTGACTTCACACACCTCCATTCTGGGACTTCACACAACTTCATCTGTGACTTCACACAACTCCATTCTGACTTCACAAAACTCCATTCTGCGACTTCACACACGTCCATTCTGTGACTTTACACACCAGCATTCTATGACTGAACACACCTCCATTGTATGACTTCACACACAGCCATTCTATGACTTCACACACCTCCATTCTATGACTTGACAAACTACATTCTGTGACTTCACACACCTCCATTCTATGACTTCACACACCTGCATTCTTATTTCACAGACATCCATTCTATGTCTTGACACACCTCCTTTCTAATTTCACACCTCCATTCTGACTTCATACACCTCCATTCTATGACTTCACACACCTCCAATCTTTGAATTCTCACACCTCCATTCTGTGACTTCAGCCAACTCCATTCTATGGCTTCACACACCTCCATTCTGACTTCACACACCTGCATTTTGTGACTTCACACACCTCCATTCTGACTTCACACACCTCCATTCTGTGACTTCACACACCTCCATTCTATGACTTCACACACCTCCCTTCTGTGACTTCACCCACCTCCATTCTGTGACTTCACACACCTCCATTCTCTGACTTCACACACCTCGATTCTATGAATTCACACACCGCTATTCTGTGACTGCACACACCTCCATTCTATGACTTCACACTCCTCCATTCTGTAACTTCACAAACCTCCATTCTGACTTCACACTCCTCCATTTTTACTTCACACACCTCCATTCTATGACCTCACACATCTCCATTATGTTAGTTCGCACAGGTCCATTTTGTGACTTCACACACCTCCATTCTGACTTCACACACCTTTATTGTGACTTCACACACCTCCATTCTATGACTTTACACACCTCCATTCTATGAGTTCACACACCTCCATTCTGTGATTTCACACACATTCGTTCTGAATTCACACACCTCCATTCTGACTTTACACACCTCCATTCTGTGACTTCACAAACCTCCATTTTGACTTCACACTCCTCCATTCTGTGACTTCTCACCCCTCCATTCTGTCACTTCACACACCTCCATTCTATGACTTCACACACCTCCATTCTGTGACTTCACACACCTCCATTCTGACTTCACACACCTCCATTCTGTGACTTCACACACCTCCATTCTGACTTCACACACCTCCTCTTTGACTTGACACACCTCCATTCTATGACTTCACACAGCTCCATTCTGACTTCACACACCTCCATTCTGTGACTTCACACACCTCCATTCTATGACTTCACAAACCTCCATTTTGACTTCACACTCCTCCATTCTGTGACTTCACACACCTCCATTCTGTGACTTCACACACCTCCATTACATGACTTTACACCCATCCATTTTGACTTCACACCCCTCATTCTGTGACTTCACACCCCTCCATTGTGACTTCACACACCTCCATTCTATCACTTCACACACTCCATTCTGTGACTTCTCCCACCTCCATTCTGTGACTTCAAACACCTCCATTCTCTGACTTCACACACCTCCATTCTATGAATTCACACACCTCTATTCTGTGACTGCACACACCTCCATTCTATGACTTCACACTCCTCCATTCTGTGACTTCACACACCTCCATTCTGTGACTTCTCCCACCTCAATTCTGTGACTTCAAACACCTCCATTCTCTGACTTCACACACCTCCATTCTATGACTTCACACACCTCCATTATGTTACTTCACACAGGTCCATTCTGTGACTTTACACACCTCCATTCTGACTTCACACACCTCCATTCTATGACTTTACACTCCTCCATTATGTTACTTCACACACCTCCATTATGTGACTTTACACACCTCCATTCTATGAGTTCACACACCTCCATTCTGTGACTTCACACACATTCATTCTGAATTCACACACCTGCATTCTGACTTCCCACACCTCTATTCTGTGACTTCACAAACCTCCATTTTGACTTCACACTCCTCCATTCTATGACTCACACCCCTCCATTCTGTGACTTCACACACCTCCATTCTATGACTTCACAAAACTCCATTCTGTGACTTCACACACCCCCATTGTGACTTTACACACCTCCATTGTGTGACTTCACAAACCTCCATTTTGACTTCACACTCCTCCATTCTGTGACTTCTTACCCCTCCATTCTGTGACTTCACACACCTCCATTCTATTACTTCATACACCTCCATTCTGTGAATTCACACACCTCCATTCTGACTTCACACACCTCCATTCTGTGACTTGACATTCCTCCATTCTGTGACTTCACACCGCTCCATTCTGTGACTTCACACACCCCCATTCTGACTTCACACACCTCCATTCTGTGACTTGACACTCCTCATTCTGTGACTTCTTACCCCTCCATTCTGTGACTTCACACACCTCCATTCTATTACTTCATACACCTCCATTCTGTGACTTCACACACCTCCATTCTGACTTCACACACCTCCATTCTGTGACTTGACAGTCCTCCATTCTGTGACTTCTTACCCCTCCATTCTGTGACTTCACACACCTCCATTCTATTACTTCATACAGCTCCATTCTGTGACTTCACACACCTCCATTCTGACTTCACACACCTCCATTCTGTGACTTCACACTCCTCCATTCTGTCACTTCACACCGCTCCATTCTGTGACTTCACAAACCTCCATTCTATGACTTCACACACCTCCATTCTGTGACTTCACACACCTCCATTTTCACTTCACACACCTCCATTCTGTGACTTCACACACCTCCATTCTGGGACTTCACACACCTTCATCTGTGACTTAACACAACTCCATTCTGACTTCACAAAACTCCATTCTGCAACTTCACACACGTCCATTCTGTGACTTCACACACCACCATCTATGACTGAACATACCTCCATTGTATGACTTCACACACCGCCATTCTATGACTTCACACATCTCCATTCTATGACTTCACAAACTACATTCTGTGACTTCACACACCTCCATTATATGACTTCACACACCTGCATTCTTATTTCACAGACATCCATTCTATATCTTGACACACCTCCTTTCTAATTTCACACCTCCATTGTGACTTCATACACCTCCATTCTATGACTTCACACACCTCCAATCTTTGAATTCTCACATCTCCATTCTGTGACTTCAGCCAACTCCATTCTATGACTTCAAACACCTCCATTCTGACTTCACACACCTGCATTTTGTGACTTCACACACCTCCATTCTGACTTCACACACTTCCATTCTGTGACTTCACACACCTCCATTCTATGACTTCACACACCTCCATTTTGACTTCACACCCCTCATTCTGTGACTTCACACCCCTCCATTCTATGACTTCACACACCTACATTCTATGACTTCACACACCTCCATTCTGTGACTTCACACACTTCCATTCTGGACTTCACACACCTTCATCTGTGACTTCTCACAACTCCATTCTGACTTCACAAAACTCCATTTTGCGACTTCACACACGTCCATTCTGTGACTTCACACACCACCATTCTATGACTTCACACACCTCCATTCTATGACTTCACACATAGCCATTTTATGACTTCACACACTTCCATTCTATGACTTCACACACCTGCATTCTTATTTCACAGACATCCATTCTATGTCTTGACACACCTCCATTCTAATTTCACACACCTCCATTCTGAATTCACACACCTCCATTATATGACTTCACACACCTCCATTCTTTGAATTCTCACACCTCCATTCTGTGACTTCACCCACCTCCATTCTATGATTTCACACACCTCCATTCTGACTTCACACACCTCCATTCTGTAACTTCACACACCTCCATTCTGACTTCACAAACCTCCTCTTTGACTTGACACACCCTCCATTCTATGACTTCACACAGCTCCATTTTGACTTCACACACCTCCATTCTGTGACTTCACACACCTCCATTCTATGACTTCACACACCTCCATTTTGACTTCACACTCCTCCATTCTGTGACTTCACACACCTCCATTCTGTGACTTCACACACCTCCATTCTATGACTTCACACACCTCCATTTTGACTTCACACCCCTCATTCTGTGACTTCACACCCCTCCATTGTGACTTCACACACCTCCATTCTATTACTTCACACACCTCCATTCTGTGACTTCACCCACCTCCATTCTGTGACTTCACACTCCTCCATTCTCTGACTTCACACAGCTCCATTCTATGAATTCACACACCTCTATTCTGTGACTGCACACATCTCCATTCTATGACTTCACACTCCTCCATTCTGTGACTTCACACACCCTCCATTCTGAATTCACACTCCTCCATTGTGACTTCACACACCTCCATTCTATGACTTCACACACCTCCATTATGTTACTTCACACAGGTCCATTCTGTGACTTTACACACCTCCATTCTGACTTCACACACCTCCATTCTATGACTTTACACTCCTCCATTATGTTACTTCACACACCTCCATTATGTGACTTTACACACCTCCATTCTATGAGTTCACACACCTCCATTCTGTGACTTCACACACATTCATTCTGAATTCACACACCTCCATTCTGACTTCCCACACCTCTATTCTGTGACTTCACAAACCTCCATTTTGACTTCACACTCCTCCATTCTATGACTTCACACCCCTCCATTCTGTGACTTCACACACCTCCATTCTATGACTTCACAAAACTCCATTCTGTGACTTCACACACCCCCATTCTGACTTTACACACCTCCATTGTGTGACTTCACAAACCTCCATTTTGACTTCACCCTCCTCCATTCTGTGACTTCTTACCCCTCCATTCTGTGACTTCACACACCTCCATTCTATTACTTCATACACCTGCATTCTGTGACTTCACACACCTCCATTCTGACTTCACACACCTCCATTCTGTGAATTCACACTCCTCCATTCTGTGACTTCACACCGCTCCATTCTGTGACTTCACACACCTCCATTCTATGACTTCACACACCTCCATTCTGTGACTTCACACACCTCCATTCTCACTTCACACACCTCCATTCTGTGACTTCACACACCTCCATTCTGGGACTTCACACACCTTCATCTGTGACTTCACACAACACCATTCTGACTTCACAAAACTCCATTCTGCGACTTCACACACGTCAATTCTGTGACTTCACACACCACCATTCTATGACTGAACACACCTCCATTGTATGACTTCACACACAGCCATTCTATGACTTCACACCCCTCCATTCTATGACTTCACATACTACATTCTGTGACTTCACACACCTCCATTCTATGACTTCACACACTGGCATTCTTATTTCACAGACATCCATTCTATGTCTTGACACACCTCCTTTCTAATTTCACACCTCCATTCTGACTTCATACACCTTCATTCTATGACTTCACACACCTCCAATCTTTGAATTGTCACACCTCCATTCTGTGACTTCAGCCAACTCCATTCTATGACTTCACACACCTCCATTCTGACTTCACACACGTGCATTTTTGACTTCACACACCTCCATTCTGACTTCACTCACCTCCATTATGTGACTTCACACACCTCCAATCTATGACTTCACACACCTCCATTTTGACTTCACACCCCTCATTCTGTGACTTCACACCCCTGCATTCTATGACTTCACACACCTACATTCTATGACTTCACACACCTCCATTCTGTCACTTCACACACCACCATTCTATGACTGAACACACCTCCATTGTATGACTTCACACACCGCCATTCTATGACTTCACACACCTCCATTCTATGACTTCACAAACTACATTCTGTGACTTCACACATCTCCATTCTATGACTTCACACACCTGCATTCTTATTTCACAGACATCCATTCTATGTCTTGACACACCTCCTTTCTAATTTCACACCTCCATTCTGATTTCATACACCTCCATTCTATGACTTCACACACCTCCAATCTTTGAATTCTCACACCTCCATTCTGTGACTTCAGCCAACTCCATTCTATGACTTCAAACACCTCCATTCTGACTTCACACACCTGCATTTTGTGACTTCACACACCTCCATTCTGACTTCACACACCTCCATTCTGTGACTTCACACACCTCCATTCTATGACTTCACACACCTCCATTTTGACTTCACACCCCTCATTCTGTGACTTCACACCCCTCCATTCTATGACTTCACACACCTACATTCTATGACTTCACACACCTCCATTCTGACTTCACACACCTCCATTCTGTGACTTCACACTCCTCCATTCTGTGACTTCACACCGCTCCATTCTGTGACTTCACACACCTCCATTCTATGACTTCACACACCTCCATTCTGTGACTTCACACACCTCCATTCTGTGACTTCACACACCTCCATTTTGACTTCACACCCCTCATTCTGTGACTTCACCCACGTCCTTTCTGTGACTTCACACACCTCCATTCTATGACTTCACACACCTCCATTTTGACTTCACACCCCTCATTCTGTGACTTCACACCCCTCCATTCTGTGACTTCACACACCTCCATTCTATGACTTCACAAACCTCCCTTCTGTGACTTCACCCACCTCCATTCTGTGACTTCACACACCTCCATTCTCTGACTTCACACACCTCCATTCTATGAATTCACACACCGCTATTCTGTGACTGCACACACCTCCATTCTATGACTTCACACTCCTCCATTCTGTAACTTCACAAACCTCCATTCTGACTTCACACTCCTCCATTTTTACTTCACACACCTCCATTCTATGACCTCACACATCTCCATTATGTTAGTTCGCACAGGTCCATTTTGTGACTTCACACACCTCCATTCTGACTTCACACACCTTTATTGTGACTTCACACACCTCCATTCTATGACTTTACACACCTCCATTCTATGAGTTCACACACCTCCATTCTGTGATTTCACACACATTCGTTCTGAATTTACACACCTCCATTCTGACTTTACACACCTCCATTCTGTGACTTCACAAACCTCCATTTTGACTTCACACTCCTCCATTCTGTGACTTCTCACCCCTCCATTCTGTCACTTCACACACCTCCATTCTATGACTTCACACACCTCCATTCTGTGACTTCACACACCTCCATTCTGACTTCACACACCTCCATTCTGTGACTTCATACACCTCCATTCTGACTTCACACACCTCCTCTTTGACTTGACACACCTCCATTCTATGACTTCACACAGCTCCATTCTGACTTCACACACCTCCATTCTGTGACTTCACACACCTCCATTCTATGACTTCACACACCTCCATTTTGACTTCACACTCCTCCATTCTGTGACTTCACACACCTCCATTCTGTGACTTCACCCACCTCCATTATATGACTTTACATCCCTCCATTTTGACTTCACACCCCTCATTCTGTGACTTCACACCCCTCCATTGTGACTTCACACACCTCCATTCTATTACTTCACACACCTCCATTCTGTGACTTCACCCACCTCCATTCTGTGACTTCACACACCTCCATTCTCTGACTTCACACACCTCCATTCTATGAATTCACACACCTCTATTCTGTGACTGCACACATCTCCATTCTATGACTTCACACTCCTCCATTCTGTGACTTCACACACCTCCATTCTGAATTCACACTCCTCCATTGTGACTTCACACACCTCCATTCTATGACGTCACACATCTCCATTATTTTACTTCACACAGGTCCATTCTGTGACTTTACACACCTCCATTCTGACTTCACACACCTCCATTCTATGACTTTACACTCCTCCATTATGTTACTTCACACACCTCCATTATGTGACTTTACACACCTCCATTCTATGAGTTCACACACCTCCATTCTGTGACTTCACACACATTCATTCTGAATTCACACACCTCCATTCTGACTTCCCACACCTCTATTCTGTGACTTCACAAACCTCCATTTTGACTTCACACTCCTCCATTCTATGACTTCACACCCCTCCATTCTGTGACTTCACACACCTCCATTCTATGACTTCACAAAACTCCATTCTGTGACTTCACACACCCCCATTCTGACTTTACACACCTCCATTGTGTGACTTCACAAACCTCCATTTTGACTTCACACTCCTCCATTCTGTGACTTCTTACCCCTCCATTCTGTGACTTCACACACCTCCATTCTATTACTTCATACACCTCCATTCTGTGACTTCACACACCTCCATTCTGACTTCACACACCTCCATTCTGTGAATTCACACTCCTCCATTCTGTGACTTCACACCGCTCCATTCTGTGACTTCACACACCTCCATTCTATGACTTCACACACCTCCATTCTGTGACTTCACACACCTCCATTCTCACTTCACACACCTCCATTCTGTGACTTCACACACCTCCATTCTGGGACTTCACACACCTTCATCTGTGACTTCACACAACACCATTCTGACTTCACAAAACTCCATTCTGCGACTTCACACACGTCAATTCTGTGACTTCACACACCACCATTCTATGACTGAACACACCTCCATTGTATGACTTCACACACAGCCATTCTATGACTTCACACCCCTCCATTCTATGACTTCACAAACTACATTCTGTGACTTCACACACCTCCATTCTATGACTTCACACACTGGCATTCTTATTTCACAGACATCCATTCTATGTCTTGACACACCTCCTTTCTAATTTCACACCTCCATTCTGACTTCATACACCTTCATTCTATGACTTCACACACCTCCAATCTTTGAATTGTCACACCTCCATTCTGTGACTTCAGCCAACTCCATTCTATGACTTCACACACCTCCATTCTGACTTCACACACGTGCATTTTTGACTTCACACACCTCCATTCTGACTTCACTCACCTCCATTATGTGACTTCACACACCTCCAATCTATAACTTCACACAACTCCATTTTGAATTCACACCCCTCATTCTGTGACTTCACACCCCTCCATTCTATGACTTCACACACCTACATTCTATGACTTCACACACCTCCATTCTGTCACTTCACACACCACCATTCTATGACTGAACACACCTCCATTGTATGACTTCACACACCGCCATTCTATGACTTCACACACCTCCATTCTATGACTTCACAAACTACATTCTGTGACTTCACACATCTCCATTCTATGACTTCACACACCTGCATTCTTATTTCACAGACATCCATTCTATGTCTTGACACACCTCCTTTCTAATTTCACACCTCCATTCTGATTTCATACACCTCCATTCTATGACTTCACACACCTCCAATCTTTGAATTCTCACACCTCCATTCTGTGACTTCAGCCAACTCCATTCTATGACTTCAAACACCTCCATTCTGACTTCACACACCTCCATTCTGTGACTTCACACACCTCCATTCTATGACTTCACACACCTCCATTTTGACTTCACACCCCTCATTCTGTGACTTCACACCCCTCCATTCTATGACTTCACACACCTACATTCTATGACTTCACACACCTCCATTCTGACTTCACACACCTCCATTCTGTGACTTCACACTCCTCCATTCTGTGACTTCACACCGCTCCATTCTGTGACTTCACACACCTCCATTCTATGACTTCACACACCTCCATTCTGTGACTTCACACACCTCCATTCTGTGACTTCACACACCTCCATTTTGACTTCACACCCCTCATTCTGTGACTTCACCCACGTCCTTTCTGTGACTTCACACACCTCCATTCTATGACTTCACACACCTCCATTTTGACTTCACACCCCTCATTCTGTGACTTCACACCCCTCCATTCTGTGACTTCACACACCTCCATTCTATGACTTCACAAACCTCCCTTCTGTGACTTCACCCACCTCCATTCTGTGACTTCACACACCTCCATTCTCTGACTTCACACACCTCCATTCTATGAATTCACACACCTCTATTCTGTGACTGCACACACCTCCATTCTATGACTTCACACTCCTCCATTCTGTAACTTCACAAACCTCCATTCTGACTTCACACTCCTCCATTTTTACTTCACACACCTCCATTCTATGACCTCACACATCTCCATTATGTTAGTTCGCACAGGTCCATTTTGTGACTTCACACACCTCCATTCTGACTTCACACACCTTTATTGTGACTTCACACACCTCCATTCTATGACTTTACACACCTCCATTCTATGAGTTCACACACCTCCATTCTGTGATTTCACACACATTCGTTCTGAATTTACACACCTCCATTCTGACTTTACACACCTCCATTCTGTGACTTCACAAACCTCCATTTTGACTTCACACTCCTCCATTCTGTGACTTCTCACCCCTCCATTCTGTCACTTCACACACCTCCATTCTATGACTTCACACACCTCCATTCTGTGACTTCACACACCTCCATTCTGACTTCACACACCTCCATTCTGTGACTTCATACACCTCCATTCTGACTTCACACACCTCCTCTTTGACTTGACACACCTCCATTCTATGACTTCACACAGCTCCATTCTGACTTCACACACCTCCATTCTGTGACTTCACACACCTCCATTCTATGACTTCACACACCTCCATTTTGACTTCACACTCCTCCATTCTGTGACTTCACACACCTCCATTCTGTGACTTCACCCACCTCCATTATATGACTTTACACCCCTCCATTTTGACTTCACACCCCTCATTCTGTGACTTCACACCCCTCCATTGTGACTTCACACACCTCCATTCTATCACTTCACACACCTCCATTCTGTGACTTCTCCCACCTCCATTCTGTGACTTCACACACCTCCATTCTCTGACTTCACACACCTCCATTCTATGAATTCACACACCTCTATTCTGTGACTGCACACACCTCCATTCTATGACTTCACACTCCTCCATTCTGTGACTTCACACACCTCCATTCTGAATTCACACTCCTCCATTGTGACTTCACACACCTCCATTCTATGACTTCACACACCTCCATTATGTTACTTCACACAGGTCCGTTCTGTGACTTTACACACCTCCATTCTGACTTCACACACCTCCATTCTATGACTTTACACTCCTCCATTATGTTACTTCACCCACCTCCATTATGTGACTTTACACACCTCCATTCTATGAGTTCACACACCTCCATTCTGTGACTTCACACACATTCATTCTGAATTCACACACCTCCATTCTGACTTCCCACACCTCTATTCTGTGACTTCACAAACCTCCATTTTGACTTCACACTCCTCCATTCTATGACTTCACACCCCTCCATTCTGTGACTTCACACACCTCCATTCTATGACTTCACAAAACTCCATTCTGTGACTTCACACACCCCCATTCTAACTTTACACACCTCCATTGTGTGACTTCACAAACCTCCATTTTGACTTCACACTCCTCCATTCTGTAACTTCTTACCCCTCCATTCTGTGATTCACACACCTCCATTCTATTACTTCATACACCTCCATTCTGTGACTTCACACACCTCCATTCTGACTTCACACACCTCCATTCTGTGACTTCACACTCCTCCATTCTGTCACTTCACACCGCTCCATTCTGTGACTTCACAAACCTCCATTCTATGACTTCACACACCTCCATTCTGTGACTTCACACACCTCCATTCTCACTTCACACACCTCCATTCTGTGACTTCACACACCTCCATTCTGGGACTTCACACACCTTCATCTGTGACTTCACACAACTCCATTCTGACTTCACAAAACTCCATTCTGCGACTTCACACACGTCCATTCTGTGACTTCACACACCACCATTCTATGACTGAACACACCTCCATTGTATGACTTCACACACCGCCATTCTATGACTTCACACACCTCCATTCTATGACTTCACAAACTACATTCTGTGACTTCACACACCTCCATTCTATGACTTCACACACCTGCATTCTTATTTCACAGACATCCATTCTATATCTTGACACACCTCCTTTCTAATTTCACACCTCCATTCTGACTTCATACACCTCCATTCTATGACTTCACACACCTCCAATCTTTGAATTCTCACACCTCCATTCTGTGACTTCAGCCAACTCCATTCTATGACTTCAAACACCTCCATTCTGACTTCACACACCTGCATTTTGTGACTTCACACACCTCCATTCTGACTTCACACACTTCCATTCTGTGACTTCACACACCTCCATTCTATGACTTCACACACCTCCATTTTGACTTCACACCCCTCATTCTGTGACTTCACACCCCTCCATTCTATGACTCCACACACCTACATTCTATGACTTCACACACCTCCATTCTGTGACTTCACACACCTCCATTCTGGGACTTCACACACCTTCATCTGTGACTTCTCACAACTCCATTCTGACTTCACAAAACTCCATTTTGCGACTTCACACACGTCCATTCTCTGACTTCACACACCACCATTCTATGACTTCACACACCTCCATTCTATGACTTCACACACAGCCATTTTATGACTTCACACACTTCCATTCTATGACTTCACACACCTGAATTCTTATTTCACAGACATCCATTCTATGTCTTGACACACCTCCATTCTAATTTCACACACCTCCATTCTGAATTCACACACCTCCGTTATATGACTTCACACACCTCCATTCTTTGAATTCTCACACCTCCATTCTGTGACTTCACCCACCTCCATTCTATGATTTCACACACCTCCATTCTGACTTCACACACCTCCATTCTGTAACTTCACACAACTCCATTCTGACTTCACACACCTCCTCTTTGACTAGACACACCTCCATTCTATGACTTCACACAGCTCCATTTTGTCTTCACACACCTCCATTCTGTGACTTCACACACCTCCATTCTATGACTTCACACACCTCCATTTTGACTTCACACTCCTCCATTCTGTGACTTCACACACCTCCATTCTTTGACTTCACACACCTCCATTCTATGACTTCACACACCTCCATTTTGACTTCACACCCCTCATTCTGTGACTTCACACCCCTCCATTGTGACTTCACACACCTCCATTCTATTACTTCACACACCTCCATTCTGTGACTTCACACACCTCCATTCTCTGACTTCACACACCTCCATTCTATGAATTCACACACCTCTATTCTGTGACTGCACACATCTCCATTCTATGACTTCACACTCCTCCATTCTGTGACTTCACACACCTCCATTCTGAATTCACACTCCTCCATTGTGACTTCACACACCTCCATTCTATGACTTCACACACCTCCATTATGTTACTTCACACAGGTCCATTCTGTGACTTTACACACCTCCATTCTGACTTCACACACCTCCATTCTATGACTTTACACTCCTCCATTATGTTACTTCACACACCTCCATTATGTGACTTTACACACCTCCATTCTATGAGTTCACACACCTCCATTCTGTGACTTCACACACATTCATTCTGAATTCACACACCTCCATTCTGACTTCCCACACCTCTATTCTGTGACTTCACAAACCTCCATTTTGACTTCACACTCCTCCATTCTATGACTTCACACCCCTCCATTCTGTGACTTCACACACCTCCATTCTATGACTTCACAAAACTCCATTCTGTGACTTCACACACCCCCATTCTGACTTTACACACCTCCATTGTGTGACTTCACAAACCTCCATTTTGACTTCACACTCCTCCATTCTGTGACTTCTTACCCCTCCATTCTGTGACTTCACACACCTCCATTCTATTACTTCATACACCTCCATTCTGTGACTTCACACACCTCCATTCTGACTTCACACACCTCCATTCTGTGAATTCACACTCCTCCATTCTGTGACTTCACACCGCTCCATTCTGTGACTTCACACACCTCCATTCTATGACTTCACACACCTCCATTCTGTGACTTCACACACCTCCATTCTCACTTCACACACCTCCATTCTGTGACTTCACACACCTCCATTCTGGGACTTCACACACCTTCATCTGTGACTTCACACAACACCATTCTGACTTCACAAAACTCCATTCTGCGACTTCACACACGTCCATTCTGTGACTTCACACACCACCATTCTATGACTGAACACACCTCCATTGTATGACTTCACACACAGCCATTCTATGACTTCACACCCCTCCATTCTATGACTTCACAAACTACATTCTGTGACTTCACACACCTCCATTCTATGACTTCACACACCTGCATTCTTATTTCACAGACATCCATTCTATGTCTTGACACACCTCCTTTCTAATTTCACACCTCCATTCTGACTTCATACACCTCCATTTTATGACTTCACACACCTCCAATCTTTGAATTGTCACACCTCCATTCTGTGACTTCAGCCACCTCCATTCTATGACTTCACACACCTCCATTCTGACTTCACACACGTGCATTTTGTGACTTCACACACCTCCATTCTGACTTCACACACCTCCATTATGTGACTTCACACACCTCCATTCTATGACTTCACACACCTCCATTTTGACTTCACACCCCTCATTCTGTGACTTCACACCCCTCCATTCTATGACTTCACACACCTACATTCTATGACTTCACACACCTCCATTCTGTCACTTCACCCACCTCCATTCTGTGACTTCACACACCTCCATTCTCTGACTTCACACACCTCCATTCTATGAATTCACACACCGCTATTCTGTGACTGCACACACCTCCATTCTATGACTTCACACTCCTCCATTCTGGGACTTCACAAACCTCCATTCTGACTTCACACTCCTCCATTTTTACTTCACACACCTCCATTCTATGACCTCACACATCTCCATTATGTTACTTCACTCAGGTCCATTTTGTGACTTCACACACCTCCATTCTGACTTCACACACCTTTATTGTGACTTCACACACCTCCATTCTATGACTTTACACACCTCCATTCTATGACTGCACACATTTCCATTCTGTGACTTCACACACCTCCATTCTGACTTTAAACACCTCCATTCTGTGACTTCACAAACCTCTATTTTGACTTCACACTCCTCCATTCTGTGACTTCTCACCCCTCAATTCTGTCACTTCACACACCTCCATTCTATTACTTCACACACCTCCATTCTGTGACTTCACACACCTCCATTCTGACTTCACACTCCTCCATTCTGTGACTTCACACCGCTCCATTCTGTGACTTCACACACCTCCATTTTATGACTTCACACACCTTCATTCTGCGACTTCACACACCTCCATTCTGACTTCACACACCTCCATTCTGTGACTTCACACACCTCCATTCTGGGACTTCACACACCTTCATCTGTGACTTCACACAACTCCATTCTGACTTCACAAAACTCCATTTTGCGACTTCACACACGTCCATTCTGTGACTTCACACACCACCATTCTATGACTTCACACACCTCCATTCTATGACTTCACACACAGCCATTTTATGACTTCACACACCTCCATTCTATGACTTCACACACCTGCATACTTATTTCACAGACATCCATTCTATGTCTTGACACACCTCCATTCTAATTTCACACACCTCCATTCTGAATTCACACAGCTCCATTCTATGACTTCACACACCTCCATTCTTTGAATTCTCACACCTCCATTCTGTGACTTCACCCACCTCCATTCTATGACTTCACACACCTCCATTCTGACTTCACACACCTCCATTCTGTGACTTCACACACCTCCATTCTGACTTCACACACCTCCATTCTGTGACTTCACACACCTCCATTCTATGACTTCACACACCTCCATTTTGACTTCACACCCCTCTTTCTGTGACTTCACACCCCTCCATTCTATGACTTCACACACCTCCATTCTGACTTCACACACCTCCATTCTGTGACTTCACACACCTCCATTCTGACTTCACACACCTCCATTCTGTGACTTCACACACCTCCATTCTATGACTTCACACACCTCCATTTTGACTTCACACCCCTCATTCTGTGACTTCACACCCCTCCATTCTATGACTTCACACACCTCCATTCTATGACTTCACACACCTCCATTCTGACTTCACACACCTCCATTCTGTGACTTCACACACCTCCATTCTGACTTCACACACCTCCATTCTGTGACTTCACACACCTCCATTCTATGACTTCACACACCTCCATTTTGACTTCACACCCCTCATTCTATGACTTCACACCCCTCCATTCTATGACTTCGCACACCTCCATTCTATGACTTCACACACCTCCAGTCTGTGACTTCACTCACCTCCTTTCTGTGACTTCACACACCTCCATTCTATGACTTCACACACCTCCATTTTGACTTCACACCCCTCATTCTGTGACTTCACACCCCTCCATTCTGTGACTTCACACACCTCCATTCTATGACTTCACACACCTGCATTCTTATTTCACAGACATCCATTCTATGTCTTGACACACGTCCATTCTAATTTCACACACCTCCATTCTGAATTCACACACCTCCATTCTATGACTTCACACACCTCCATTCTTTCAATTCTCACACCTCCATTCTGTGACTTCACCCAGCTCCATTCTATGACTTCACATACCTCCATTCTGACTTCACACACCTCCATTCTGTGACTTCACACACCTCCATTCTGACTTCACACACCTCCATTATGTGACTTCACACACCTCCATTCTATGACTAAACACAAGTCCATTTTGACTTCACACCCCTCATTCTGTGACTTCACACCCCTCCATTCTGTGACTTCACACACCTCCATTCTATGACTTCACATACCTCCCTTCTGTGACTTCACCCACCTCCATTCTGTGACTTCACACACCTCCATTCTCTGACTTCACACACCTCCATTCTATGAATTCACACACCTCTATTCTGTGACTGCACACACCTCCATTCTATGACTTCACACTCCTCCATTCTGTAACTTCACAAACCTCCATTCTGACTTCACACTCCTCCATTTTTACTTCACACACCTCCATTCTATGACCTCACACATCTCCATTATGTTAGTTCGCACAGGTCCATTTTGTGACTTCACACACCTCCATTCTGACTTCACACACCTTTATTGTGACTTCACACACCTCCATTCTATGACTTTACACACCTCCATTCTATGAGTTCACACACCTCCATTCTGTGATTTCACACACATTCGTTCTGAATTTACACACCTCCATTCTGACTTTACACACCTCCATTCTGTGACTTCACAAACCTCCATTTTGACTTCACACTCCTCCATTCTGTGACTTCTCACCCCTCCATTCTGTCACTTCACACACCTCCATTCTATGACTTCACACACCTCCATTCTGTGACTTCACACACCTCCATTCTGACTTCACACACCTCCATTCTGTGACTTCATACACCTCCATTCTGACTTCACACACCTCCTCTTTGACTTTACACACCTCCATTCTATGACTTCACACAGCTCCATTCTGACTTCACACACCTCCATTCTGTGACTTCACACACCTCCATTCTATGACTTCACACACCTCCATTTTGACTTCACACTCCTCCATTCTGTGACTTCACACACCTCCATTCTGTGACTTCACCCACCTACATTATATGACTTTACACCCCTCCATTTTGACTTCACACCCCTCATTCTGTGACTTCACACCCCTCCATTGTGACTTCACACACCTCCATTCTATCACTTCACACACCTCCATTCTGTGACTTCTTCCACCTCCATTCTGTGACTTCACACACCTCCATTCTCTGACTTCACACACCTCCATTCTATGAATTCACACACCTCTATTCTGTGACTGCACACACCTCCATTCTATGACTTCACACTCCTCCATTCTGTGACTTCACACACCTCCATTCTGAATTCACACTCCTCCATTATGACTTCACACACCTCCATTCTATGACTTCACACACCTCCATTATGTTACTTCACACAGGTCCATTCTGTGACTTTACACACCTCCATTCTGACTTCACACACCTCCATTCTATGACTTTACACTCCTCCATTATGTTACTTCACACACCTCCATTATGTGACTTTACACACCTCCATTCTATGAGTTCACACACCTCCATTCTGTGACTTCACACACATTCATTCTGAATTCACACACCTCCATTCTGACTTCCCACACCTCTATTCTGTGACTTCACAAACCTCCATTTTGACTTCACACTCCTCCATTCTATGACTTCACACCCCTCCATTCTGTGACTTCACACACCTCCATTCTATGACTTCACAAAACTCCATTCTGTGACTTCACACACCCCCATTCTAACTTTACACACCTCCATTGTGTGACTTCACAAACCTCCATTTTGACTTCACACTCCTCCATTCTGTAACTTCTTACCCCTCCATTCTGTGATTCACACACCTCCATTCTATTACTTCATACACCTCCATTCTGTGACTTCACACACCTCCATTCTGACTTCACACACCTCCATTCTGTGACTTCACACTCCTCCATTCTGTCACTTCACACCGCTCCATTCTGTGACTTCACAAACCTCCATTCTATGACTTCACACACCTCCATTCTGTGACTTCACACACCTCCATTCTCACTTCACACACCTCCATTCTGTGACTTCACACACCTCCATTCTGGGACTTCACACACCTTCATCTGTGACTTCACACAACTCCATTCTGACTTCACAAAACTCCATTCTGCGACTTCACACACGTCCATTCTGTGACTTCACACACCACCATTCTATGACTGAACACACCTCCATTGTATGACTTCACACACCGCCATTCTATGACTTCACACACCTCCATTCTATGACTTCACAAACTACATTCTGTGACTTCACACACCTCCATTCTATGACTTCACACACCTGCATTCTTATTTCACAGACATCCATTCTATATCTTGACACACCTCCTTTCTAATTTCACACCTCCATTCTGACTTCATACACCTCCATTCTATGACTTCACACACCTCCAATCTTTGAATTCTCACACCTCCATTCTGTGACTTCAGCCAACTCCATTCTATGACTTCAAACACCTCCATTCTGACTTCACACACCTGCATTTTGTGACTTCACACACCTCCATTCTGACTTCACACACTTCCATTCTGTGACTTCACACACCTCCATTCTATGACTTCACACACCTCCATTTTGACTTCACACCCCTCATTCTGTGACTTCACACCCCTCCATTCTATGACTCCACACACCTACATTCTATGACTTCACACACCTCCATTCTGTGACTTCACACACCTCCATTCTGGGACTTCACACACCTTCATCTGTGACTTCTCACAACTCCATTCTGACTTCACAAAACTCCATTTTGCGACTTCACACACGTCCATTCTGTGACTTCACACACCACCATTCTATGACTTCACACACCTCCATTCTATGACTTCACACACAGCCATTTTATGACTTCACACACTTCCATTCTATGACTTCACACACCTGAATTCTTATTTCACAGACATCCATCCTATGTCTTGACACACCTCCATTCTAATTTCACACACCTCCATTCTGAATTCACACACCTCCGTTATATGACTTCACACACCTCCATTCTTTGAATTCTCACACCTCCATTCTGTGACTTCACCCACCTCCATTCTATGATTTCACACACCTCCATTCTGACTTCACACACCTCCATTCTGTAACTTCACACACCTCCATTCTGACTTCACACACCTCCTCTTTGACTAGACACACCTCCATTCTATGACTTCACACAGCTCCATTTTGTCTTCACACACCTCCATTCTGTGACTTCACACACCTCCATTCTATGACTTCACACACCTCCATTTTGACTTCACACACCTCCATTCTGTGAATTCACACTCCTCCATTCTGTGACTTCACACCGCTCCATTCTGTGACTTCACACACCTCCATTCTATGACTTCACACACCTCCATTCTGACTTCACACACCTCCATTCTGTGAATTCACACTCCTCCATTCTGTGACTTCACACCGCTCCATTCTGTGACTTCACACACCTCCATTCTATGACTTCACACACCTCCATTCTGTGACTTCACACACCTCCATTCTCACTTCACACACCTCCATTCTGTGACTTCACACACCTCCATTCTGGGACTTCACACACCTTCATCTGTGACTTCACACAACACCATTCTGACTTCACAAAACTCCATTCTGCGACTTCACACACGTCCATTCTGTGACTTCACACACCACCATTCTATGACTGAACACACCTCCATTGTATGACTTCACACACAGCCATTCTATGACTTCACACCCCTCCATTCTATGACTTCACAAACTACATTCTGTGACTTCACACACCTCCATTCTATGACTTCACACACCTGCATTCTTATTTCACAGACATCCATTCTATGTCTTGACACACCTCCTTTCTAATTTCACACCTCCATTCTGACTTCATACACCTCCATTCTATGACTTCACACACCTCCAATCTTTGAATTGTCACACCTCCATTCTGTGACTTCAGCCACCTCCATTCTATGACTTCACACACCTCCATTCTGACTTCACACACGTGCATTTTGTGACTTCACACACCTCCATTCTGACTTCACACACCTCCATTATGTGACTTCACACACCTCCATTCTATGACTTCACACACCTCCATTTTGACTTCACACCCCTCATTCTGTGACTTCACACCCCTCCATTCTATGACTTCACACACCTACATTCTATGACTTCACACACCTCCATTCTGTCACTTCACCCACCTCCATTCTGTGACTTCACACACCTCCATTCTCTGACTTCACACACCTCCATTCTATGAATTCACACACCGCTATTCTGTGACTGCACACACCTCCATTCTATGACTTCACACTCCTCCATTCTGGGATTTCACAAACCTCCATTCTGACTTCACACTCCTCCATTTTTACTTCACACACCTCCATTCTATGACCTCACACATCTCCATTATGTTACTTCACTCAGGTCCATTTTGTGACTTCACACACCTCCATTCTGACTTCACACACCTTTATTGTGACTTCACACACCTCCATTCTATGACTTTACACACCTCCATTCTATGACTGCACACATTTCCATTCTGTGACTTCACACACCTCCATTCTGACTTTAAACACCTCCATTCTGTGACTTCACAAACCTCTATTTTGACTTCACACTCCTCCATTCTGTGACTTCTCACCCCTCAATTCTGTCACTTCACACACCTCCATTCTATTACTTCACACACCTCCATTCTGTGACTTCACACACCTCCATTCTGACTTCACACTCCTCCATTCTGTGACTTCACACCGCTCCATTCTGTGACTTCACACACCTCCATTTTATGACTTCACACACCTTCATTCTGCGACTTCACACACCTCCATTCTGACTTCACACACCTCCATTCTGTGACTTCACACACCTCCATTCTGGGACTTCACACACCTTCATCTGTGACTTCACACAACTCCATTCTGACTTCACAAAACTCCATTTTGCGACTTCACACACGTCCATTCTGTGACTTCACACACCACCATTCTATGACTTCACACACCTCCATTCTATGACTTCACACACAGCCATTTTATGACTTCACACACCTCCATTCTATGACTTCACACACCTGCATACTTATTTCACAGACATCCATTCTATGTCTTGACACACCTCCATTCTAATTTCACACACCTCCATTCTGAATTCACACAGCTCCATTCTATGACTTCACACACCTCCATTCTTTGAATTCTCACACCTCCATTCTGTGACTTCACCCACCTCCATTCTATGACTTCACACACCTCCATTCTGACTTCACACACCTCCATTCTGTGACTTCACACACCTCCATTCTGACTTCACACACCTCCATTCTGTGACTTCACACACCTCCATTCTATGACTTCACACACCTCCATTTTGACTTCACACCCCTCTTTCTGTGACTTCACACCCCTCCATTCTATGACTTCACACACCTCCATTCTGACTTCACACACCTCCATTCTGTGACTTCACACACCTCCATTCTGACTTCACACACCTCCATTCTGTGACTTCACACACCTCCATTCTATGACTTCACACACCTCCATTTTGACTTCACACCCCTCATTCTGTGACTTCACACCCCTCCATTCTATGACTTCACACACCTCCATTCTATGACTTCACACACCTCCATTCTGACTTCACACACCTCCATTCTGTGACTTCACACACCTCCATTCTGACTTCACACACCTCCATTCTGTGACTTCACACACCTCCATTCTATGACTTCACACACCTCCATTTTGACTTCACACCCCTCATTCTATGACTTCACACCCCTCCATTCTATGACTTCGCACACCTCCATTCTATGACTTCACACACCTCCAGTCTGTGACTTCACTCACCTCCTTTCTGTGACTTCACACACCTCCATTCTATGACTTCACACACCTCCATTTTGACTTCACACCCCTCATTCTGTGACTTCACACCCCTCCATTCTGTGACTTCACACACCTCCATTCTATGACTTCACACACCTGCATTCTTATTTCACAGACATCCATTCTATGTCTTGACACACGTCCATTCTAATTTCACACACCTCCATTCTGAATTCACACACCTCCATTCTATGACTTCACACACCTCCATTCTTTCAATTCTCACACCTCCATTCTGTGACTTCACCCAGCTCCATTCTATGACTTCACATACCTCCATTCTGACTTCACACACCTCCATTCTGTGACTTCACACACCTCCATTCTGACTTCACACACCTCCATTATGTGACTTCACACACCTCCATTCTATGACTAAACACATGTCCATTTTGACTTCACACCCCTCATTCTGTGACTTCACACCCCTCCATTCTGTGACTTCACACACCTCCATTCTATGACTTCACATACCTCCCTTCTGTGACTTCACCCACCTCCATTCTGTGACTTCACACACCTCCATTCTCTGACTTCACACACCTCCATTCTATGAATTCACACACCTCTATTCTGTGACTGCACACACCTCCATTCTATGACTTCACACTCCTCCATTCTGTGACTTCACACACCTCCATTCTGACTTCACACACCTCCGTTCTGTGACTTCACACACCTCCATTCTGTGACTTCACACACATCTATTGTTTGACTTCACACACCTCCATTCTTTGACTTCACACACCTCCATTCCATGACTTCACACACCTCAATTCTATGAATTCACACACCTCCATTCTGACTTCACACAGCTCCATTCTATGACTTCACACATCTCCATTCTGTCACTTCACACACCTCCATTCTATGACTTCACACACCTTCATTCTTACTTCACAAACATCCATTCTATGACTTCACATATCTCCATTCTATGACTTCACACACCTCCATTCTGTGACTTCACACACCTCCATTCTATGACTTCACACACCTCCATTGTGACTACACACACCTCCATTCTATGAGTTCACACACCTCCATTCTGACTTCACACACCTCCATTCTATGACTTCGCACACCTCTGTTCTGACTTCACACACCTCCATTCTGTGACTTCACACACCTCCTTTCGATGACTTCACACACCTACATTCTTTGACTTCACCAACCTCCATTTTGACTTCACACACCGCAATTCTGTGACTTCACACACCTTCATTCTATGACTTCACACACCTCCGTTGTGACTTCACACACTTCCATTCTGTGACTTCACACACCTCCATTCTGTGACTTCACACACGTCTATTGTTTGACTTCACACACCTCCATTCTTTGACTTCACACACCTCCATTCCATGACTTCACACACCTCCATTCTATGAATTCACACACCTCCATTCTGACTTCACACAGCTCCATTCTATGACTTCACACATCTCCATTCTGTGACTTCACACACCTCCATTCTATGACTTCACACACCTTCATTCTTACTTCACAAACATCCATTCTATGACTTCACATATCTCCATTCTATGACTTCACACACCTCCATTCTGTGACTTCACACACCTCCATTCTATGACTTCACACACCTCCATTGTGACTAAACACACCTCCATTCTATGAGTTCTCACACCTCCATTCTGACTTCACACACCTCCATTCTATGACTTCACACACCTCAATTCTGACTTCACACAGCTTAATTCTGTGACTTCACAAAACTCCATTCTATGATTTCACACACCTCCATGATATGACTTCACACACCTCCATCTATGACTTCACACACCTCCATTCTGAGTTCACACACCTCCATTCTATGGCTTCACACCCCTCAATTCTGACTTCACACACCTCCATTTTATGACTACACACACCTCCATTCTGTGACTTCACACTCTTCCATTGTGATGTCACACACCTCCTTTCTATGAATTCACACACCTCCATTCTATGACTTCACACACCTCCACTCTGACTTCACAAACCTCTATTCTATGACTTCGCACACCTCCATTCTAACATCACACACCTCATTCTATGTCTTCACAGACCTCGAATCTGTGACTTCACTCACCTCCACTCTATGACTTCACACTCCTCCATTCTATGACTTATCACACCTCCTTTCTATGATTTCACCCACCTTCATTCTATGACTTCACACCTCCATTCTGACTTCACACACGTCCATTCTATGACTTCTCACACCTCCGTTCTATGACTTCACACACCTCCATTCTCTGACTTCACACACCTCCATTCTATGACTTCACACACCTACATTCTATGACTTCACACACCTCCATTCTATGACTTCACACATCCATTTTGACTCCACACACCTCCAATATATGACTTGAAACACCTCAATTCTCTGACTTCACAAACCTCCATTCTATGACTTCATACCCGTCCATTCTGTGACTTCACACACCTTCATTCTATGATTTCATACACCTATATTCTATGACTTTACCCACCTCCATTCTATGACTTCACACACCTCCATTCTCCGACTTCACACCCCTCCAATTTGACTTCACATACCTCCATTCTATGACTTCACAAACCCCCCTTCGGTGACTTCACAATCCTCCATTCTATGACTTCACACATCTCCACACTATGACTTCACACACCTCCATCTATGATTTCACACACCTCTATTCTGAGTTCACACACCTCCATTGTATGACTTCACACACCTCCATTCTGACTTCACACACCTCTATTCTATGACTTCGCACACCTACATTCTGACTTCACACACCTCCATTCTATGACTTCACAGACCTCCATTCTATGACTTCACACTTCTCCATTCTATGACTTCCCACACCTAATTTCTATGACTTCACCCACCTCCATTCTATGACTTCACACCTCCATTCTCACTTCACACACCTCCATTCTATGACTTCACACACCTCCATTCTGACTTCACACACCTCCATTCTGTGACTTCACACAACTCCATTCTATGATTTCACACACCTCCATTCTGTGACATCACACACCTCCATTCTATGACTTCGCACACCTCCATTCTATGTCTTCACAGATCTCGAATCGGTGACTTCACTCACCTCCACTCTATGACTTCACACTCCTCCATTCTATGACTTATCACACCTCCTTTCTATGACTTCACCCACCTTCATTCTATGCGTTCACACCTCCATTCTGAATTCACACACTTCCATTCTGTGACTACACACACCTCCATTCTATGACTTCACACACCTCCATTCTATGATTTCACACAACTTCATTCTTACTTCAGAAACATCCATTCTATGACCTCACACACCTCCATTCTATGACTTCACAAACCTCTATTCTGTGACTTCACACACCTCCATACTGTGTTCGCACAACTCCATGCGGTGACTTCACACACCTCCATTCTGACTTCACACATGTCCACTCTATGACTTGTCACACCTCCATTCTATGACTTCACACACCTCCATTCTCAGATTTCACACACCTCCATTCTATGACTTCACACACCTCCATTCTTAGACTTCACACACCTAAATTCTGAGTTGACACACCTCCATTCTGTGACTTCACACACCTCCATTTTGACTTCCCACAGCTCCATTCTATGATTTGAAACACCTCCATTCTTTGACGTCACACACCTCCAATCTATGACTTCACACACCTTCATTCTTACTTTACAAACATCCATTCTATAACTTCACACACCTCCATTCCCTGCACTCTATGACTTCACATTCCTCCATTCTATGACTTCGAACACCTCCTTTCTATGACTTCACACACCTCCATTCTATGACTTCACATACCTCCATTCTATGACTTCACACACCTCCATTCTATGACTTCACACACCATCATTCTTACTTCACAAACATACATTCTATGACTTCACACACCTCCATTCTATGACTTCACACACCTCCATTCTATGACTTCTCCCACCTCCAATCTATGACTACACACCTCCATTCTAACTTCACACACCTCCATTCTGTAACTTCACACACCTCCATTCTATGAGTTCACACACCTCCATTCTATGACTTCACACACCTTCATTCTTACTTCAAAAACATCCATTTTATGACTTCACACACCTCCATTCTATGGCTTCACAAACCTCCATTCTGTGAGTTCACACACCTCCATTCTGAGTTCACACACCTCCATTCTGGGACTTCACACACCTCCATTCTGTGACTTCACACACCTCCATTGTGTGACTTCACATAATTCCATTCTGTGACTTCACACACCTCCATTCTATGACTTCATACACCTCCATTCTATGACTTCACCCACCTCCATTCTATGACTTCACACACCTCCATTCTCCGACTTCACACCCCTCCAATTTGACTTCACAATCCTCCATTCTATGACTTCACAAACCTCCATTCGGTGACTTCACAATCCTCCATTCTATGTTTTCACACATCTACATTCTATGACTTCACACACCTCAATTCTGACTCACACAGCTCCATTCTGTGACTTCACAAAACTCCATTCTATGATTTCACACATCTCCATACTATGACTGCAAACACCTCCATCTATGACTTCACACACCTCCATTCTGAGTTCACACACCTCCATTCTTTGACTTCACACACCTCCATTCTGACTTCACACACCTCCATTGTATGACTTCACACACTTCCATTCTGTGACTTCACACACCTCCATTCTAAGACTTCACACACTTCCATTGTGACGTCAAACACCTCCATTTTATGACTTCACACACCTCCATTCTATGACTTCACACACCTCCATTCTGACTTCACACACCTCTATTCTTTGACTTCGCACACCTACATTCTGACTTCACACACCTACATTCTATGACTTCACAGACCTCGAATCTGTGACTTCACTGACCTCCACTCTATGAATTCACACACCTCTATTCTATGACTTCACACACTTCATTCTATGACTTCACACACCTCCATTCTGTGACTTCACACACCTCCATTCTGAGTTCACACACCTCCATTCTGTGAGTTCACACACCTCCATTCTCTGACTTCACACATCTCCATTCTGTGACTTCACACACTTCCATTCTATGACTTCACACACCTCCATTCTATGACTTCACACACTTCCATTCTGTGACTTCACACACCTCCATTCTACGACCTCACACACCCTTATTCTATGATTTCACACACCTCCTTTCTATGACTTCACACATCAATTTTGACTTCACACACCTCAAATATATGACTTCAAACACCTCAATTCTGTGACTTCACATACCTCCATTCTATGATTTCATACCGTCCATTCTGTGACTTCACACACCTCCATTCTATGACTTCACACACTTCCATGCTATGACTTCACACACCTCCATTCTGTACTTTACACACATCCATTCTGAGTTCACAGACCTCCATTCTGTGACTTCACACACCTCCATTCTGTGACTTCCCACACCTCAATTCTGTGACTTCACACACCTCCATTCTATGACTTCACACACCTCTATTCTGACTTCACACTCCCAATCTAAGACTTCACACACCTCCATTCTGACTTCACACACCTCCATTCTATGACTTCACACACTTCCATTCTGTGACTTCACACACCTCCATTCTATGACTTCACACACTTCCGTTGTGACGTCACACACCTCCATTTTATGTGTTCACACACCTCCATTCTATCACTTCACACACCTCCATTCTGACTTCACACACCTCTATTCTATGACTTCGCACACCTACATTCTGACTTCACACACCTCCATTCTATGACTTCAAAACCTCGAATCTGTGACATCACTGACCTCCACTCTATGAATTCACACACCTCCATTCTATGACTTCACACACTTCCATTCTATGACTTCACACACCTCCATTCTGTGACTTCACACACTTCCATTCTATGACTTCACACACCTCCATTCTGTGACTTCTCACACCTCCATTCTGTGACTTCACACACTTCCATTCTATGACTTCACACACCTCCATTCTATGACTTCACACACCTCCATTCTGTGACTTCACACACCTCCATTCTACGACCTCACACACCCTTATTCTATGATTGCACACACCTCCATTCTATGACTTTACACATCCATTTTGACTTCACACACCTCAAATATATTACTTCAAACACCTCAATTCTGTGACTTCACATACCTCCATTCTATGACTTCATACCATCCATTCTGTGACTTCACACACCTCCATTCTATGACTTCACACATTTCCATGCTATGACTTCATACACCTCCATTCTGTGAGTTTACACACATCAATTCTGAGTTCACACACCTCCATTCTGTGACTTCACACACCTCTATTCTGTGAATTCCCTCACCTCAATGCTGTGACTTCACACACCTCCATTCTATGACTTCACACACCTCTATTCAGACTTCGCACTTCCATTCTATGACTTCACACACCTCCATTCTGACTTCCCACACCTCCATTCTATGACTTCGCACACCTCTGTTCTGACTTCACACACCTCCATTCTGTGACTTCACACACCTCCTTTCGATGACTTCACACACCTACATTCTTTGACTTCACCAACCTCCATTTTGACTTCACACACCGCAATTCTGTGACTTCACACACCTTCATTCTATGACTTCACACACCTCCGTTGTGACTTCACACACTTCCATTCTGTGACTTCACACACCTCCATTCTGTGACTTCACACACGTCTATTGTTTGACTTCACACACCTCCATTCTCTGACTTCACACACCTCCATTCCATGACTTCACACACCTCCATTCTGTGACTTCACAAACCTCCATTCTGACTTCACACTCCTCCATTTTTACTTCACACACCTCCATTCTATGACCTCACACATCTCCATTATGTTACTTCACTCAGGTCCATTTTGTGACTTCACACACCTCCATTCTGACTTCACACACCTTTATTGTGACTTCACACACCTCCATTCTATGACTTTACACACCTCCATTCTATGACTTCACACATTTCCATTCTGTGACTACACACACCTCCATTCTATTACTTCACACACCTCCATTCTGTGACTTCACACACCTCCATTCTGACTTCACACTCCTCCATTCTGTGACTTCACACCGCTCCATTCCGTGACTTCACACACCTCCATTTTATGACTTCACACACCTTCATTCTGCGACTTCACACACCTCCATTCTGACTTCACACACCTCCATTCTGTGACTTCACACACCTCCATTCTGTGACTTCACACACCTTCATCTGTGACTTCACACAACTCCATTCTGACTTCACAAAACTCCATTTTGCGACTTCACACACGTCCATTCTGTGACTTCACACACCACCATTCTATGACTTCACACACCTCCATTCTATGACTTCACACACAGCCATTTTATGACTTCACACACCTCCATTCTATGACTTCACACACCTGCATACTTATTTCACAGACATCCATTCTATGTCTTGACACACCTCCATTCTAATTTCACACACCTCCATTCTGAATTCTCACACCTCCATTCTATGACTTCACACACCTCCATTCTTTGAATTCTCACACCTCCATTCTGTGACTTCACCCACCTCCATTCTATGACTTCACACACCTCCATTCTGACTTCACACACCTCCATTCTGTGACTTCACACACCTCCATTCTGACTTCACACACCTCCATTCTGTGACTTCACACACCTCCATTCTATGACTTCACACACCTCCATTTTGACTTCACACCCCTCATTCTGTGACTTCACACCGCTCCATTCTATGACTTCACACACCTCCATTCTGACTTCACACACCTCCATTCTATGACTTCACACACCTCCATTCTGACTTCACACACCTCCATTCTGTGACTTCACACACCTCCATTCTATGACTTCACACACCTCCATTTTGACTTCACACACCTCATTCTGTGACTTCACACCCCTCCATTCTATGACTTCACACACCTCCATTCTATGACTTCACACACCTCCATTCTGACTTTACACACCTCCATTCTGTGACTTCACACACCTCCATTCTGACTTCACACACCTCCATTCTGTGACTTCACACACCTCCATTCTATGACTTCACACACCTCCATTTTGACTTCACACCCCTCATTCTATGACTTCACACCCCTCCATTCTATGACTTCACACACCTCCATTCTATGACTTCACACACCTCCAGTCTGTGACTTCACCCACCTCCTTTCTGTGACTTCACACACCTCCATTCTATGACTTCACACACCTCCATTTTGACTTCACACCCCTCAATCTGTGAATTCACACCCCTCCATTCTGTGACTTCACACACCTCCATTCTATGACTTCACACACCTGCATTCTTATTACACAGACATCCATTCTATGTCTTGACACACGTCCATTCTAATTTCACACACCTCCATTCTGAATTCACACACCTCCATTCTATGACTTCACACACCTCCATTCTTTCAATTCTCACACCTCCATTCTGTGACTTCACCCAGCTCCATTCTATGACTTCACATACCTCCATTCTGACTTCACACACCTCCATTCTGTGACTTCACACACCTCCATTCTGACTTCACACACCTCCATTATGTGACTTCACACACCTCCATTCTATGACAAAACACAAGTCCATTTTGACTTCACACCCCTCATTCTGTGACTTCACACCCCTCCATACTGTGACTTCACACACCTCCATTCTGTGACTTCACACACCTACATTCTCTGACTTCACACACCTCCATTCTATGAATTCACACACCTCTATTCTGTGACTGCACACACCTCCATTCTATGACTTCACACTCCTCCATTCTGTGACTTCACACACCTCCATTCTGAATTCACACACCTCCTGTTTGACTTGACACTCCTCCATTCTGTGACTTCACACACCTCCATTCTCTGACATCACACACCACCATTCTATGACTTCACACACCTCCATTCTGACTTCACACACCTCCGTTCTGTGACTTCACACACCTCCATTCTGTGACTTCACACACATCTATTGTTTGACTTCACACACCTCCATTCTTTGACTTCACACACCTCCATTTCATGACTTCACACACCTCCATTCTATGAATTCACACACCTCCATTCTGACTTCACACAGCTCCATTCTATGACTTCACACATCTCCATTCTGTCACTTCACACACCTCCATTCTATGACTTCACACACCTTCATTCTTACTTCACAAACATCCATTCTATGACTTCACATATCTCCATTCTATGACTTCACACACCTCCATTCTGTGACTTCACACACCTCCATTCTATGACTTCACACACCTCCATTGTGACTACACACACCTCCCTTCTATGAGTTCACACACCTCCATTCTGACTTCACACACCTCCATTCTATGACTTCGCACACCTCTGTTCTGACTTCACACACCTCCATTCTGTGACTTCACACACCTCCTTTCGATGACTTCACACACCTACATTCTTTGACTTCACCAACCTCCATTTTGACTTCACACACCGCAATTCTGTGACTTCACACACCTTCATTCTATGACTTCACACACCTCCGTTGTGACTTCACACACTTCCATTCTGTGACTTCACACACCTCCATTCTGTGACTTCACACACGTCTATTGTTTGACTTCACACACCTCCATTCTTTGACTTCACACACCTCCATTCCATGACTTCACACACCTCCATTCTATGAATTCACACACCTCCATTCTGACTTCACACAGCTCCATTCTATGACTTCACACATCTCCATTCTGTGACTTCACACACCTCCATTCTATGACTTCACACACCTTCATTCTTACTTCACAAACATCCATTCTATGACTTCACATATCTCCATTCTATGACTTCACACACCTCCATTCTGTGACTTCACACACCTCCATTCTATGACTTCACACACCTCCATTGTGACTAAACACACCTCCATTCTATGAGTTCTCACACCTCCATTCTGACTTCACACACCTCCATTCTATGACTTCACACACCTCAATTCTGACTTCACACAGCTTAATTCTGTGACTTCACAAAACTCCATTCTATGATTTCACACACCTCCATGATATGACTTCACACACCTCCATCTATGACTTCACACACCTCCATTCTGAGTTCACACACCTCCATTCTATGGCTTCACACCCCTCAATTCTGACTTCACACACCTCCATTTTATGACTACACACACCTCCATTCTGTGACTTCACACTCTTCCATTGTGATGTCACACACCTCCTTTCTATGAATTCACACACCTCCATTCTATGACTTCACACACCTCCACTCTGACTTCACAAACCTCTATTCTATGACTTCGCACACCTCCATTCTAACATCACACACCTCATTCTATGTCTTCACAGACCTCGAATCTGTGACTTCACTCACCTCCACTCTATGACTTCACACTCCCCCATTCTATGACTTATCACACCTCCTTTCTATGATTTCACCCACCTTCATTCTATGACTTCACACCTCCATTCTGACTTCACACACGTCCATTCTATGACTTCTCACACCTCCGTTCTATGACTTCACACACCTCCATTCTCTGACTTCACACACCTCCATTCTATGACTTCACACACCTACATTCTATGACTTCACACACCTCCATTCTATGACTTCACACATCCATTTTGACTCCACACACCTCCAATATATGACTTGAAACACCTCAATTCTCTGACTTCACAAACCTCCATTCTATGACTTCATACCCGTCCATTCTGTGACTTCACACACCTTCATTCTATGATTTCATACACCTATATTCTATGACTTTACCCACCTCCATTCTATGACTTCACACACCTCCATTCTCCGACTTCACACCCCTCCAATTTGACTTCACATACCTCCATTCTATGACTTCACAAACCCCCCTTCGGTGACTTCACAATCCTCCATTCTATGACTTCACACATCTCCACACTATGACTTCACACACCTCCATCTATGATTTCACACACCTCTATTCTGAGTTCACACACCTCCATTGTATGACTTCACACACCTCCATTCTGACTTCACACACCTCTATTCTATGACTTCGCACACCTACATTCTGACTTCACACACCTCCATTCTATGACTTCACAGACCTCCATTCTATGACTTCACACTTCTCCATTCTATGACTTCCCACACCTAATTTCTATGACTTCACCCACCTCCATTCTATGACTTCACACCTCCATTCTCACTTCACACACCTCCATTCTATGACTTCACACACCTCCATTCTGACTTCACACACCTCCATTCTGTGACTTCACACAACTCCATTCTATGATTTCACACACCTCCATTCTGTGACATCACACACCTCCATTCTATGACTTCGCACACCTCCATTCTATGTCTTCACAGATCTCGAATCGGTGACTTCACTCACCTCCACTCTATGACTTCACACTCCTCCATTCTATGACTTATCACACCTCCTTTCTATGACTTCACCCACCTTCATTCTATGATTTCACACAACTTCATTCTTACTTCAGAAACATCCATTCTATGTCCTCACACACCTCCATTCTATGACTTCACAAACCTCTATTCTGTGACTTCACACACCTCCATACTGTGTTCGCACAACTCCATGCGGTGACTTCACACACCTCCATTCTGACTTCACACATGTCCACTCTATGACTTGTCACACCTCCATTCTATGACTTCACACACCTCCATTCTCAGATTTCACACACCTCCATTCTATGACTTCACACACCTCCATTCTTAGACTTCACACACCTAAATTCTGAGTTGACACACCTCCATTCTGTGACTTCACACACCTCCATTTTGACTTCCCACAGCTCCATTCTATGATTTGAAACACCTCCATTCTTTGACGTCACACACCTCCAATCTATGACTTCACACACCTTCATTCTTACTTTACAAACATCCATTCTATAACTTCACACACCTCCATTCCCTGCACTCTATGACTTCACATTCCTCCATTCTATGACTTCGAACACCTCCTTTCTATGACTTCACACACCTCCATTCTATGACTTCACATACCTCCATTCTATGACTTCACACACCTCCATTCTATGACTTCACACACCATCATTCTTACTTCACAAACATACATTCTATGACTTCACACACCTCCATTCTATGACTTCACACACCTCCATTCTATGACTTCTCCCACCTCCAATCTATGACTACACACCTCCATTCTAACTTCACACACCTCCATTCTGTAACTTCACACACCTCCATTCTATGAGTTCACACACCTCCATTCTATGACTTCACACACCTTCATTCTTACTTCAAAAACATCCATTTTATGACTTCACACACCTCCATTCTATGGCTTCACAAACCTCCATTCTGTGAGTTCACACACCTCCATTCTGAGTTCACACACCTCCATTCTGGGACTTCACACACCTCCATTCTGTGACTTCACACACCTCCATTGTGTGACTTCACATAATTCCATTCTGTGACTTCACACACCTCCATTCTATGACTTCATACACCTCCATTCTATGACTTCACCCACCTCCATTCTATGACTTCACACACCTCCATTCTCCGACTTCACACCCCTCCAATTTGACTTCACAATCCTCCATTCTATGACTTCACAAACCTCCATTCGGTGACTTCACAATCCTCCATTCTATGTCTTCACACATCTACATTCTATGACTTCACACACCTCAATTCTGACTCACACAGCTCCATTCTGTGACTTCACAAAACTCCATTCTATGATTTCACACATCTCCATACTATGACTGCAAACACCTCCATCTATGACTTCACACACCTCCATTCTGAGTTCACACACCTCCATTCTTTGACTTCACACACCTCCATTCTGACTTCACACACCTCCATTGTATGACTTCACACACTTCCATTCTGTGACTTCACACACCTCCATTCTAAGACTTCACACACTTCCATTGTGACGTCAAACACCTCCATTTTATGACTTCACACACCTCCATTCTATGACTTCACACACCTCGAATCTGTGACTTCACTGACCTCCACTCTATGAATTCACACACCTCTATTCTATGACTTCACACACTTCATTCTATGACTTCACACACCTCCATTCTGTGACTTCACACACCTCCATTCTGAGTTCACACACCTCCATTCTGTGAGTTCACACACCTCCATTCTGTGACTTCACACATCTCCATTCTGTGACTTCACACACTTCCATTCTATGACTTCACACACCTCCATTCTATGACTTCACACACTTCCATTCTGTGACTTCACACACCTCCATTCTACGACCTCACACACCCTTATTCTATGATTTCACACACCTCCTTTCTATGACTTCACACATCAATTTTGACTTCACACACCTCAAATATATGACTTCAAACACCTCAATTCTGTGACTTCACATACCTCCATTCTATGATTTCATACCGTCCATTCTGTGACTTCACACACCTCCATTCTATGACTTCACACACTTCCATGCTATGACTTCACACACCTCCATTCTGTACTTTACACACATCCATTCTGAGTTCACAGACCTCCATTCTGTGACTTCACACACCTCCATTCTGTGACTTCCCACACCTCAATTCTGTGACTTCACACACCTCCATTCTATGACTTCACACACCTCTATTCTGACTTCACACTCCCAATCTAAGACTTCACACACCTCCATTCTGACTTCACACACCTCCATTCTATGATTTCACACACTTCCATTCTGTGACTTCACACACCTCCATTCTATGACTTCACACACTTCCGTTGTGACGTCACACACCTCCATTTTATGTGTTCACACACCTCCATTCTATCACTTCACACACCTCCATTCTGACTTCACACACCTCTATTCTATGACTTCGCACACCTACATTCTGACTTCACACACCTCCATTCTATGACTTCAAAACCTCGAATCTGTGACATCACTGACCTCCACTCTATGAATTCACACACCTCCATTCTATGACTTCACACACTTCCATTCTATGACTTCACACACCTCCATTCTGTGACTTCACACACTTCCATTCTATGACTTCACACACCTCCATTCTGTGACTTCTCACACCTCCATTCTGTGACTTCACACACTTCCATTCTATGACTTCACACACCTCCATTCTATGACTTCACACACCTCCATTCTGTGACTTCACACACCTCCATTCTACGACCTCACACACCCTTATTCTATGATTTCACACACCTCCATTCTATGACTTCACACATCCATTTTGACTTCACACACCTCAAATATATTACTTCAAACACCTCAATTCTGTGACTTCACATACCTCCATTCTATGACTTCATACCATCCATTCTGTGACTTCACACATCTCCATTCTATGACTTCACACATTTCCATGCTATGACTTCATACACCTCCATTCTGTGAGTTTACACACATCCATTCTGAGTTCACACACCTCCATTCTGTGACTTCACACACCTCTATTCTGTGAATTCCCACACCTCAATGCTGTGACTTCACACACCTCCATTCTATGACTTCACACACCTCTATTCAGACTTCGCACTTCCATTCTATGACTTCACACACCTCCATTCTGACTTCCCACACCTCCATTCTATGACTTCGCACACCTCTGTTCTGACTTCACACACCTCCATTCTGTGACTTCACACATCTCCTTTCGATGACTTCACACACCTACATTCTTTGACTTCACCAACCTCCATTTTGACTTCACACACCGCAATTCTGTGACTTCACACACCTTCATTCTATGACTTCACACACCTCCGTTGTGACTTCACACACTTCCATTCTGTGACTTCACACACCTCCATTCTTTGACTTCACACACGTCTATTGTTTGACTTCACACACCTCCATTCTCTGACTTCACACACCTCCATTCCATGACTTCACACACCTCCATTCTATGAATTCACACACCTCCATTCTGACTTCACACAGCTCCATTCTATGACTTCACACATCTCCATTCTGTGACTTCACACACCTCCATTCTATGACTTCACACACCTTCATTCTTACTTCACAAACATCCATTATATGACTTCACATATCTCCATTCTATGACTTCACACACCTCCATTATGTGACTTCACACACCTCCATTGTATGACTTCACACACCTCCATTGAGACTACACACACCTCCATTCTATGAGTTCACACACCTCCATTCTGACTTCACACACCTCCATTCTATGACTTCACACACCTCAATTCTGACTTCACACAGCTTAATTCTGTGACTTCACAAAACTCCATTCTATTATTTCACACACCTCCATAATATGACTTCACACACCTCCATCTATGACTTCACACACCTCCATTCTGAGTTCACACACCTCCATTCTGTGACTTCACACCCTTCCATTCTGACTTCACACACCTCCATTTTATGACTACACACACCTCCATTCTGTGACTTCACACTCTTCCATTGTGACGTCACACGCCTCCATTCTATGAGTTCACACACCTCCATTCTATGACTTCACACACCTCCACTCTGACTTCACAAACCTCTATTCTATGACTTCGCACACCTCCATTCTAACATCACACACCTCATTCTATGTCTTCACAGACCTCGAATCTGTGACTTCACTCACCTCCACTCTATGACTTCACACTCCTCCATTCTATGACTTATCACACCTCCTTTCTATGACTTCACCCACCTTCATTCTATGACTTCACACCTCCATTCTGACTTCACACACTTCCATTCTGTGACTTCACACACCTCCCTTGTATGACTTCACACACCTCCATTCTATGACATCACACACCTTCATTCTTACTTCAGAAACATCCATTCTAAGACCTCACACACCTCCATTCTATGACTTCACAAACCTCTATTCTGTGACTTCACACACCTCCATGTTGTGTTCACACAACTCCATTCGGTGACTTCACACACCTCCATTCTGACTTCACACACGTCCATTCTATGACTTCACAAACTTTCATTCTATGACTTCACACTCCTCCATTCTGTGACTTCACACACCTCCATTCTGAGTTCACACACCTCCATTCTGTGACTTCACACACCTCCATTCTTTGACTTCACACACCTCCATTCTGTGACTTCACACACCGCCATTCTATGACTTCACATACCTCCATTCTATGACTTCACACACGTCCATTCTATGACTTCTCACACCTCCATTCTATGACTTCACACACCTCCATTCTCTGACTTCACACACCTCCATTCTATGACTTCACACACCTCCATTCTATGACTTCACACACCTCCATTCTATGACTTCACACACCTCCATTCTGTGACGTCACACACCTCCATTCTGTGACTTCACACACCGCCATTCTATGACTTCACATACCTCCATTCTATGACTTCTCCCACCTCCAATCTATGACTACACACCTCCATTCTAACTTCACACACCTCCATTCTGTAACTTCACACACCTCCATTCTATGAGTTCACACACCTCCATTCTATGACTTCACACACCTTCATTCTTACTTCAAAAACATCCATTTTATGACTTCACACACCTCCATTCTATGGCTTCACAAACCTCCATTCTGTGAGTTCACACACCTCCATTCTGAGTTCACACACCTCCATTCTGGGACTTCACACACCTCCATTCTGTGACTTCACACACCTCCATTGTGTGACTTCACATAATTCCATTCTGTGACTTCACACACCTCCATTCTATGACTTCATACACCTCCATTCTATGACTTCACCCACCTCCATTCTATGACTTCACACACCTCCATTCTCCGACTTCACACCCCTCCAATTTGACTTCACAATCCTCCATTCTATGACTTCACAAACCTCCATTCGGTGACTTCACAATCCTCCATTCTATGTCTTCACACATCTACATTCTATGACTTCACACACCTCAATTCTGACTCACACAGCTCCATTCTGTGACTTCACAAAACTCCATTCTATGATTTCACACATCTCCATACTATGACTGCACACACCTCCATCTATGACTTCACACACCTCCATTCTGAGTTCACACACCTCCATTCTTTGACTTCACACACCTCCATTCTGACTTCACACACCTCCATTGTATGACTTCACACACTTCCATTCTGTGACTTCACACACCTCCATTCTAAGACTTCACACACTTCCATTGTGACGTCAAACACCTCCATTTTATGACTTCACACACCTCCATTCTATGACTTCACACACCTCCATTCTGACTTCACACACCTCTATTCTTTGACTTCGCACACCTACATTCTGACTTCACACACCTCCATTCTATGACTTCACAGACCTCGAATCTGTGACTTCACTGACCTCCACTCTATGAATTCACACACCTCCATTCTATGACTTCACACACTTCATTCTATGACTTCACACACCTGCATTCTGTGACTTCACACACCTCCATTCTGAGTTCACACACCTCCATTCTGTGAGTTCACACACCTCCATTCTGTGACTTCACACATCTCAATTCTGTGACTTCACACACTTCCATTCTATGAATTCACACACCTCCATTCTATGACTTCACACACTTCCATTCTGTGACTTCACACACCTCCATTCTACGACCTCACACACCCTTATTCTATGATTTCACACACCTCCTTTCTATGACTTCACACATCAGTTTTGACTTCACACACCTCAAATATATGACTTCAAACACCTCAATTCTGTGACTTCACATACCTCCATTCTATGATTTCATACCGTCCATTCTGTGACTTCACACACCTCCATTCTATGACTTCACACACTTCCATGCTATGACTTCACACACCTCCATTCTGTGACTTTACACACATCCATTCTGAGTTCACAGACCTCCATTCTGGGACTTCACACACCTCCATTCTGTGACTTCCCACACCTCAATTCTGTGACTTCACACACCTCCATTCTATGACTTCACACACCTCTATTCTGACTTCACACTCCCATTCTAAGACTTCACACACCTCCATTCTGACTTCACACACCTCCATTCTATGACTTCACACACTTCCATTCTGTGACTTCACACACCTCCATTCTATGACTTCACACACTTCCGTTGTGACGTCACACACCTCCATTTTATGTGTTCACACACCTCCATTCTATCACTTTACACACCTCCATTCTGACTTCACACACCTCTATTCTATGACTTCGCACACCTACATTCTGACTTCACACACCTCCATTCTATGACTTCAAAACCTCGAATCTGTGACATCACTGACCTCCACTCTATGAATTCACACACCTCCATTCTATGACTTCACACACTTCCATTCTATGACTTCACACACCTCCATTCTGTGACTTTACACACTTCCATTCTATGACTTCACACACCTCCATTCTGTGACTTCTCACACCTCCATTCTGTGACTTCACACACTTCCATTCTATGACTTCACACACCTCCATTCTATGACTTCACGCACCTCCATTCTGTGACTTCACACACCTCCATTCTACGACCTCACACACCCTTATTCTATGATTTCACACACCTCCATTCTATGACTTCACACATCCATTTTGACTTCACACACCTCAAATATATTACTTCAAACACCTCAATTCTGTGACTTCACATACCTCCATTCTATGACTTCATACCATCCATTCTGTGACTTCACACACCTCCATTCTATGACTTCACACATTTCCGTGCTATGACTTCATACACCTCCATTCTGTGACTTTACACACATCCATTCTGAGTTCACACACCTCCATTCTGTGACTTCACACACCTCTATTCTGTGAATTCCCACACCTCAATGCTGTGACTTCACACACCTCCATTCTGACTTCCCACACCTCCATTCTATGACTTCGCACACCTCTGTTCTGACTTCACACACCTCCATTCTGTGACTTCACACACCTCCTTTCGATGACTTCACACACCTACATTCTTTGACTTCACCAACCTCCATTTTGACTTCACACACCGCAATTCTGTGACTTCACACACCTTCATTCTATGACTTCACACACCTCCGTTGTGACTTCACACACTTCCATTCTGTGACTTCACACACCTCCATTCTGTGACTTCACACACGTCTATTGTTTGACTTCACACACCTCCATTCTCTGACTTCACACACCTCCATTCCATGACTTCACACACCTCCATTCTATGAATTCACACACCTCCATTCTGACTTCACACAGCTCCATTCTATGACTTCACACATCTCCATTCTGTGACTTCACACACCTCCATTCTATGACTTCACACACCTTCCTTCTTACTTCACAAACATCCATTATATGACTTCACATATCTCCATTCTATGACTTCACACACCTCCATTATGTGACTTCACACACCTCCATTGTATGACTTCACACACCTCCATTGAGACTACACACACCTCCATTCTATGAGTTCACACACCTCCATTCTGACTTCACACACCTCCATTCTATGACTTCACACACCTCAATTCTGACTTCACACAGCTTAATTCTGTGACTTCACAAAACTCCATTCTATTATTTCACACACCTCCATAATATGACTTCACACACCTCCATCTATGACTTCACACACCTCCATTCTGAGTTCACACACCTCCATTCTGTGACTTCACACCCTTCCATTCTGACTTCACACACCTCCATTTTATGACTACACACACCTCCATTCTGTGACTTCACACTCTTCCATTGTGACGTCACACGCCTCCATTCTATGAGTTCACACACCTCCATTCTATGACTTCACACACCTCCACTCTGACTTCACAAACCTCTATTCTATGACTTCGCACACCTCCATTCTAACATCACACACCTCATTCTATGTCTTCACAGACCTCGAATCTGTGACTTCACTCACCTCCACTCTATGACTTCACACTCCTCCATTCTATGACTTATCACACCTCCTTTCTATGACTTCACCCACCTTCATTCTATGACTTCACACCTCCATTCTGACTTCACACACTTCCATTCTGTGACTTCACACACCTCCCTTGTATGACTTCACACACCTCCATTCTATGACATCACACACCTTCATTCTTACTTCAGAAACATCCATTCTAAGACCTCACACACCTCCATGCTATGACTTCACAAACCTCTATTCTGTGACTTCACACACCTCCATGTTGTGTTCACACAACTCCATTCGGTGACTTCACACACCTCCATTCTGACTTCACACACGTCCATTCTATGACTTCACACACTTCCATTCTATGACTTCACACTCCTCCATTCTGTGACTTCACACACCTCCATTCTGAGTTCACACACCTCCATTCTCTGACTTCACACACCTCCATTCTGTGACTTCACACACCTCCATTCTGTGACTTCACACACCGCCATTCTATGACTTCACATACCTCCATTCTATGACTTCACACACGTCCATTCTATGACTTCTCACACATCCATTCTATGACTTCACACACCTCCATTCTCTGACTTCACACACCTCCATTCTATGACTTCACACACCTCCATTCTATGACTTCACACACCTCCATTCTATGACTTCACACACCTCCATTCTGTGACTTCACACACCTCCATTCTACGACCTCACACACCCTTATTCTATGATTTCACACACCTCCATTCTATGACTTCACACATCCATTTTGACTTCACACACCTCAAACATATTACTTCAAACACCTCAGTTCTGTGACTTCGCATACCTCCATTCTATGACTTCATACCATCCATTCTGTGACTTCACACACCTCCATTCTATGACTTCACACATTTCCATGCTATGACTTCACACACCTCCATTCTGTGACTTTACACACATCCATTCTGAGTTCACACACCTCCATTCTGTGACTTCACACACCTCTATTCTGTGAATTCCCACACCTCAATGCTGTGACTTCACACACCTCCATTCTATGACTTCACACACCTCTATTCAGACTTCGCACTTCCATTCTATGACTTCAGACACCTCCATTCTGACTTCCCACACCTCCATTCTATGACTTCCCACACCTCTGTTCTGACTTCACACACCTCCATTCTGTGACTTCACACACCTCCTTTCGATGACTTCACACACCTACATTCTTTGACTTCACCAACCTCCATTTTGACTTCACACACCGCAATTCTGTGACTTCACACACCTTCATTTTATGACTTCACACACCTCCGTTGTGACTTCACACACTTCCATTCTGTGACTTCACACACCTCCATTCTGTGACTTCACACACGTCTATTGTTTGACTTCACACACCTCCATTCTCTGACTTCACACACCTCCATTCCTTGAATTCACACACCTCCATTCTATGAATTCACACACCTCCATTCTGACTTCACACAGCTCCATTCTATGACTTCACACATCTCCATTCTGTGACTTCACACACCTCCATTTTATGACTTCACACACCTTCATTCTTACTTCACAAACATCCATTATATGACTTCACATATCTCCATTCTATGACTTCACACACCTCCATTATGTGACTTCACACACCTCCATTGTATGACTTCACACACCTCCATTGAGACTACACACACCTCCATTCTATGAGTTCACACACCTCCATTCTGACTTCACACACCTCCATTCTATGACTTCACACACCTCAATTCTGATTTCACACAGCTTAATTCTGTGACTTCACAAAACTCCATTCTATTATTTCACACACCTCCATAATATGACTTCACACACCTCCATCTATGACTTCACACACCTCCATTCTGAGTTCACACACCTCCATTCTGTGACTTCACACCCTTCCATTCTGACTTCACACACCTCCATTTTATGACTACACACACCTCCATTCTGTGACTTCACACTCTTCCATTGTGACGTCACACGCCTCCATTCTATGAGTTCACACACCTCCATTCTATGACTTCACACACCTCCACTCTGACTTCACAAACCTCTATTCTATGACTTCGCACACCTCCATTCTAACATCACACACCTCATTCTATGTCTTCACAGACCTCGAATCTGTGACTTCACTCACCTCCACTCTATGACTTCACACTCCTCCATTCTATGACTTATCACACCTCCTTTCTATGACTTCACCCACCTTCATTCTATGACTTCACACCTCCATTCTGACTTCACACACTTCCATTCTGTGACTTCACACACCTCCCTTGTATGACTTCACACACCTCCATTCTATGACATCACACACCTTCATTCTTACTTCAGAAACATCCATTCTAAGACCTCACACACCTCCATTCTATGACTTCACAAACCTCTATTCTGTGACTTCACACACCTCCATGTTGTGTTCACACAACTCCATTCGGTGACTTCACACACCTCCATTCTGACTTCACACACGTCCATTCTATGACTTCACACACTTCCATTCTATGACTTCACACTCCTCCATTCTGTGACTTCACACACCTCCATTCTGAGTTCACACACCTCCACTCTGTGACTTCACACACCTCCATTCTGTGACTTCACACACCTCCATTCTGTGACTTCATACACCGCCATTCTATGACTTCACATACCTCCATTCTATGACTTCACACACGTCCATTCTATGACTTCTCACACCTCCATTCTATGACTTCACACACCTCCATTCTCTGACTTCACACACCTCCATTCTATGACTTCACACACCTCCATTCTATGACTTCACACACCTCCATTCTATGACTTCACACACCTCCATTCTGTGACGTCACACACCTCCATTCTGTGACTTCACACACCGCCATTCTATGACTTCACATACCTCCATTCTATGACTTCTCCCACCTCCAATCTATGACTACACACCTCCATTCTAACTTCACACACCTCCATTCTGTAACTTCACACACCTCCATTCTATGAGTTCACACACCTCCATTCTATGACTTCACACACCTTCATTCTTACTTCAAAAACATCCATTTTATGACTTCACACACCTCCATTCTATGGCTTCACAAACCTCCATTCTGTGAGTTCACACACCTCCATTCTGAGTTCACACACCTCCATTCTGGGACTTCACACACCTCCATTCTGTGACTTCACACACCTCCATTGTGTGACTTCACATAATTCCATTCTGTGACTTCACACACCTCCATTCTATGACTTCATACACCTCCATTCTATGACTTCACCCACCTCCATTCTATGACTTCACACACCTCCATTCTCCGACTTCACACCCCTCCAATTTGACTTCACAATCCTCCATTCTATGACTTCACAAACCTCCATTCGGTGACTTCACAATCCTCCATTCTATGTCTTCACACATCTACATTCTATGACTTCACACACCTCAATTCTGACTCACACAGCTCCATTCTGTGACTTCACAAAACTCCATTCTATGATTTCACACATCTCCATACTATGACTGCACACACCTCCATCTATGACTTCACACACCTCCATTCTGAGTTCACACACCTCCATTCTTTGACTTCACACACCTCCATTCTGACTTCACACACCTCCATTGTATGACTTCACACACTTCCATTCTGTGACTTCACACACCTCCATTCTAAGACTTCACACACTTCCATTGTGACGTCAAACACCTCCATTTTATGACTTCACACACCTCCATTCTGACTTCACACACCTCTATTCTTTGACTTCGCACACCTACATTCTGACTTCACACACCTCCATTCTATGACTTCACAGACCTCGAATCTGTGACTTCACTGACCTCCACTCTATGAATTCACACACCTCCATTCTATGACTTCACACACTTCATTCTATGACTTCACACACCTCCATTCTGTGACTTCACACACCTCCATTCTGAGTTCACACACCTCCATTCTGTGACTTCACACACCTCCATTCTGTGACTTCACACATCTCCATTCTGTGACTTCACACACTTCCATTCTATGACTTCACACACCTCCATTCTATGACTTCACACACTTCCATTCTGTGACTTCACACACCTCCATTCTACGACCTCACACACCCTTATTCTATGATTTCACACACCTCTTTTCTATGACTTCACACATCAGTTTTGACTTCACACACCTCAAATATATGACTTCAAACACCTCAATTCTGTGACTTCACATACCTCCATTCTATGATTTCATACCGTCCATTCTGTGACTTCACACACCTCCATTCTATACTTCACACACTTCCATGCTATGACTTCACACACCTCCATTCTGTGACTTTACACACATCCATTCTGAGTTCACAGACCTCCATTCTGGGACTTCACACACCTCCATTCTGTGACTTCCCACACCTCAATTCTGTGACTTCACACACCTCCATTCTATGACTTCACACACCTCTATTCTGACTTCACACTCCCATTCTAAGACTTCACACACCTCCATTCTGACTTCACACACCTCCATTCTATGACTTCACACACTTCCATTCTGTGACTTCACACACCTCCATTCTATGACTTCACACACTACCGTTGTGACGTCACACACCTCCATTTTATGTGTTCACACACCTCCATTCTATCACTTCACACACCTCCATTCTGACTTCACACACCTCTATTCTATGACTTCGCACACCTACATTCTGACTTCACACACCTCCATTCTATGACTTCAAAACCTCGAATCTGTGACATCACTGACCTCCACTCTATGAATTCACACACCTCCATTCTATGACTTCACACACTTCCATTCTATGACTTCACACACCTCCATTCTGTGACTTTACACACTTCCATTCTATGACTTCACACACCTCCATTCTGTGACTTCTCACACCTCCATTCTGTGACTTCACACACTTCCATTCTATGACTTCACACACCTCCATTCTATGACTTCACACACCTCCATTCTGTGACTTCACACACCTCCATTCTACGACCTCACACACCCTTATTCTATGATTTCACACACCTCCATTCTATGACTTCACACATCCATTTTGACTTCACACACCTCAAATATATTACTTCAAACACCTCAATTCTGTGACTTCACATACCTCCATTCTATGACTTCATACCATCCATTCTGTGACTTCACACACCTCCATTCTATGACTTCACACATTTCCATGCTATGACTTCATACACCTCCATTCTGTGACTTTACACACATCCATTCTGAGTTCACACACCTCCATTCTGTGACTTCACACACCTCTATTCTGTGAATTCCCACACCTCAATGCTGTGACTTCACACACCTCCATTCTGACTTCCCACACCTCCATTCTATGACTTCGCACACCTCTGTTCTGACTTCACACACCTCCATTCTGTGACTTCACACACCTCCTTTCGATGACTTCACACACCTACATTCTTTGACTTCACCAACCTCCATTTTGACTTCACACACCGCAATTCTGTGACTTCACACACCTTCATTCTATGACTTCACACACCTCCGTTGTGACTTCACACACTTCCATTCTGTGACTTCACACACCTCCATTCTGTGACTTCACACACGTCTATTGTTTGACTTCACACACCTCCATTCTCTGACTTCACACACCTCCATTCCATGACTTCACACACCTCCATTCTATGAATTCACACACCTCCATTCTGACTTCACACAGCTCCATTCTATGACTTCACACATCTCCATTCTGTGACTTCACACACCTCCATTCTATGACTTCACACACCTTCCTTCTTACTTCACAAACATCCATTATATGACTTCACATATCTCCATTCTATGACTTCACACACCTCCATTATGTGACTTCACACACCTCCATTGTATGACTTCACACACCTCCATTGAGACTACACACACCTGCATTCTATGAGTTCACACACCTCCATTCTGACTTCACACACCTCCATTCTATGACTTCACACACCTCAATTCTGACTTCACACAGCTTAATTCTGTGACTTCACAAAACTCCATTCTATTATTTCACACACCTCCATAATATGACTTCACACACCTCCATCTATGACTTCACACACCTCCATTCTGAGTTCACACACCTCCATTCTGTGACTTCACACCCTTCCATTCTGACTTCACACACCTCCATTTTATGACTACACACACCTCCATTCTGTGACTTCACACTCTTCCATTGTGACGTCACACGCCTCCATTCTATGAGTTCACACACCTCCATTCTATGACTTCACACACCTCCACTCTGACTTCACAAACCTCTATTCTATGACTTCGCACACCTCCATTCTAACATCACACACCTCATTCTATGTCTTCACAGACCTCGAATCTGTGACTTCACTCACCTCCACTCTATGACTTCACACTCCTCCATTCTATGACTTATCACACCTCCTTTCTATGACTTCACCCACCTTCATTCTATGACTTCACACCTCCATTCTGACTTCACACACTTCCATTCTGTGACTTCACACACCTCCCTTGTATGACTTCACACACCTCCATTCTATGACATCACACACCTTCATTCTTACTTCAGAAACATCCATTCTAAGACCTCACACACCTCCATTCTATGACTTCACAAACCTCTATTCTGTGACTTCACACACCTCCATGTTGTGTTCACACAACTCCATTCGGTGACTTCACACACCTCCATTCTGACTTCACACACGTCCATTCTATGACTTCACACACTTCCATTCTATGACTTCACACTCCTCCATTCTGTGACTTCACACACCTCCATTCTGAGTTCACACACCTCCATTCTCTGACTTCACACACCTCCATTCTGTGACTTCACACACCTCCATTCTGTGACTTCACACACCGCCATTCTATGACTTCACATACCTCCATTCTATGACTTCACACACGTCCATTCTATGACTTCTCACACATCCATTCTATGACTTCACACACCTCCATTCTCTGACTTCACACACCTCCATTCTATGACTTCACACACCTCCATTCTATGACTTCACACACCTCCATTCTATGACTTCACACACCTCCATTCTGTGACTTCACACACCTCCATTCTACGACCTCACACACCCTTATTCTATGATTTCACACACCTCCATTCTATGACTTCACACATCCATTTTGACTTCACACACCTCAAACATATTACTTCAAACACCTCAATTCTGTGACTTCGCATACCTCCATTCTATGACTTCATACCATCCATTCTGTGACTTCACACACCTCCATTCTATGACTTCACACACCTCCATTCTCTGACTTCACACACCTCCATTCTATGTCTTCACACATCTACATTCTATGACTTCACACACCTCAATTCTGACTCACACAGCTCCATTCTGTGACTTCACAAAACTCCATTCTATGATTTCACACATCTCCATACTATGACTGCACACACCTCCATCTATGACTTCACACACCTCCATTCTGAGTTCACACACCTCCATTCTTTGACTTCACACACCTCCATTCTGACTTCACACACCTCCATTGTATGACTTCACACACTTCCATTCTGTGACTTCACACACCTCCATTCTAAGACTTCACACACTTCCATTGTGACGTCAAACACCTCCATTTTATGACTTCACACACCTCCATTCTATGACTTCACACACCTCCATTCTGACTTCACACACCTCTATTCTTTGACTTCGCACACCTACATTCTGACTTCACACACCTCCATTCTATGACTTCACAGACCTCGAATCTGTGACTTCACTGACCTCCACTCTATGAATTCACACACCTCCATTCTATGACTTCACACACTTCATTCTATGACTTCACACACCTCCATTCTGTGACTTCACACACCTCCATTCTGAGTTCACACACCTCCATTCTTTGAGTTCACACACCTCCATTCTGTGACTTCACACATCTCCATTCTGTGACTTCACACACTTCCATTCTATGACTTCACACACCTCCATTCTATGACTTCACACACTTCCATTCTGTGACTTCACACACCTCCATTCTACGACCTCACACACCCTTATTCTATGATTTCACACACCTCTTTTCTATGACTTCACACATCAGTTTTGACTTCACACACCTCAAATATATGACTTCAAACACCTCAATTCTGTGACTTCACATACCTCCATTCTATGATTTCATACCGTCCATTCTGTGACTTCACACACCTCCATTCTATGACTTCACACACTTCCATGCTATGACTTCACACACCTCCATTCTGTGACTTTACACACATCCATTCTGAGTTCACAGACCTCCATTCTGGGACTTCACACACCTCCATTCTGTGCCTTCCCACACCTCAATTCTGTGACTTCACACACCTCCAGTCTATGACTTCACACACCTCTATACTGACTTCACACTCCCATTCTAAGACTTCACACACCTCCATTCTGACTTCACACACCTCCATTCTATGACTTCACACACTTCCATTCTGTGACTTCACACACCTCCATTCTATGACTTCACACACTTCCGTTGTGACGTCACACACCTCCATTTTATGTGTTCACACACCTCCATTCTATCACTTCACACACCTCCATTCTGACTTCACACACCTCTATTCTATGACTTCGCACACCTACATTCTGACTTCACACACCTCCATTCTATGACTTCAAAACCTCGAATCTGTGACATCACTGACCTCCACTCTATGAATTCACACACCTCCATTCTATGACTTCACACACTTCCATTCTATGACTTCACACACCTCCATTCTGTGACTTTACACACTTCCATTCTATGACTTCACACACCTCCATTCTGTGACTTCTCACACCTCCATTCTGTGACTTCACACACTTCCATTCTATGACTTCACACACCTCCATTCTATGACTTCACACACCTCCATTCTGTGACTTCACACACCTCCATTCTACGACCTCACACACCCTTATTCTATGATTTCACACACCTCCATTCTATGACTTCACACATCCATTTTGACTTCACACACCTCAAATATATTACTTCAAACACCTCAATTCTGTGACTTCACATACCTCCATTCTATGACTTCATACCATCCATTCTGTGACTTCACACACCTCCATTCTATGACTTCACACATTTCCATGCTATGACTTCATACACCTCCATTCTGTGACTTTACACACATCCATTCTGAGTTCACACACCTCCATTCTGTGACTTCACACACCTCTATTCTGTGAATTCCCACACCTCAATGCTGTGACTTCACACACCTCCATTCTGACTTCCCACACCTCCATTCTATGACTTCGCACACCTCTGTTCTGACTTCACACACCTCCATTCTGTGACTTCACACACCTCCTTTCGATGACTTCACACACCTACATTCTTTGACTTCACCAACCTCCATTTTGACTTCACACACCGCAATTCTGTGACTTCACACACCTTCATTCTATGACTTCACACACCTCCGTTGTGACTTCACACACTTCCATTCTGTGACTTCACACACCTCCATTCTGTGACTTCACACACGTCTATTGTTTGACTTCACACACCTCCATTCTCTGACTTCACACACCTCCATTCCATGACTTCACACACCTCCATTCTATGAATTCACACACCTCCATTCTGACTTCACACAGCTCCATTCTATGACTTCACACATCTCCATTCTGTGACTTCACACACCTCCATTCTATGACTTCACACACCTTCCTTCTTACTTCACAAACATCCATTATATGACTTCACATATCTCCATTCTATGACTTCACACACCTCCATTATGTGACTTCACACACCTCCATTGTATGACTTCACACACCTCCATTGAGACTACACACACCTCCATTCTATGAGTTCACACACCTCCATTCTGACTTCACACACCTCCATTCTATGACTTCACACACCTCAATTCTGACTTCACACAGCTTAATTCTGTGACTTCACAAAACTCCATTCTATTATTTCACACACCTCCATAATATGACTTCACACACCTCCATCTATGACTTCACACACCTCCATTCTGAGTTCACACACCTCCATTCTGTGACTTCACACCCTTCCATTCTGACTTCACACACCTCCATTTTATGACTACACACACCTCCATTCTGTGACTTCACACTCTTCCATTGTGACGTCACACGCCTCCATTCTATGAGTTCACACACCTCCATTCTATGACTTCACACACCTCCACTCTGACTTCACAAACCTCTATTCTATGACTTCGCACACCTCCATTCTAACATCACACACCTCATTCTATGTCTTCACAGACCTCGAATCTGTGACTTCACTCACCTCCACTCTATGACTTCACACTCCTCCATTCTATGACTTATCACACCTCCTTTCTATGACTTCACCCACCTTCATTCTATGACTTCACACCTCCATTCTGACTTCACACACTTCCATTCTGTGACTTCACACACCTCCCTTGTATGACTTCACACACCTCCATTCTATGACATCACACACCTTCATTCTTACTTCAGAAACATCCATTCTAAGACCTCACAA
>NW_028327317.1:0-35617 GCF_031878675.1 Megascapheus bottae | reverse complement strand
TAACGGAGGTGTGTGAAGTCATAGAATGGAGGCATGTGAAGTCAGAATGGAGATGTGTGAACTCAGAATGGAGGTGTGTGAAGTCATAGAATGGAGATGTGTGAAGTCACAGAATGAAGGCATGTGAAGTCACAGAATGGAAGTGTGTGAAGTCACAAAATGGAGGTGTGTGAATTCACAGAATGGAGGTGTGTGAAGACATAGAATGGAGGTGTGTGAAGTCACAGAATGGAGGTGTGTGAAGTCAAACAGGAGGGTGTGTGAAGTCAGAATGGAGGTCTGTGAAGTCACAGAGTGGAGGTGTGTGAAGTCTCAGATGGATATGTGTTAAGTCATAGAACGGAGGCGTGTGAAGTCAGAATGGAGATGTGTGAAGACAGAATGGAGGTGTGTGAAGTCATAGAATGAATGTTTTGAAGTAAGAATGGAGGTGTGTAAAGTGACAGAATGGAGGTGTGTGAAGTCACAGAATGGAGGTGTGTGAAGTCACAGAATGGAGTTTTGTGAAGTCATAGAATGGAGGTGTGTGAAGACACAGAATTGAGGTGTGTGAAGTCAAAAGAATTGAGGTGTGTGAAGTCACAGAATAGAGGTGTGTGAAGTCAGAGAATGGAGGTGTGTGAAGTCATAGAATGGAAGTCTGTGAAGTCACAGAATTGAGGTGTGTGAAGTCATAGAATGGAGGTTTCTGAAGTAGAATGAAGGTGTGTGAAGTCACAGAATGTAGTGTGTGAAGTCAAAATGGAGGTGTGCGAACTCATAAAAAGAGATGCGTGAAGTCATGGAATGGAGGTGTGAGAAGTCCAAAAATGGAGCATGTGAAGTCAAACATTGGTGGTGTGTGAAGTCTCAGAATGGAGGTGTGTGAAGTCAAAGAATGGAAGTGTGTGAAGTCAAAATTGAGGTGTGTGAAGTCACAGAATGGAGGTGTGTGAAGTCACAGAATGGAGGTGTGTTAAGTCATAGAATGGAGGTGTGTGAAGTCACAGAATGGAGATGTGTGTAGTCACAGAATGGAGGTGTGTGAAGTCACAGATTGGAGGTGCGTGAACTCAGAGAATGGAGGTGTGTGAACTCAGAATGGAGGTGTGTGAAGTTACAGAACGGAAATTTGTGAAGTCATAGAATGGAGGTGCGTGAAGTCATAGAATGGATGTTTCTGAAGTAAGAATGAAGGTGTGTGAAGTCATAGAATGGAGTGTGTGAAGTCAAAATGGAGGTGTGTGAACTCATAGAGTGGAGGTGTGTGAACTCATAGAATGGAGGTGTGTGAAGTCATGGAATGGAGGTGTGTGTAGTCAAAGAATGGGAGGTGTGTGAAGTCAAACAATAAAGGTGTGTGAAGTCACAGAATGGAGGTGTGTGAAATCACAGAATGGAGGTTTGTGAAGTCAAAAAGGTGGTGTGTAGAGTCACAAATGGAGGTGTGTGAACTCATAGAATGGAGGTGTGTGAAGTCAAAGAATGGAGGTGTGTGAAGTCATCGACTGGAAGTGTGGGAATTCATGGAATGGAGGTGTGTGAAGTCACAGAATGGAGGTGTGTGAAGTCAGAATGGAGTTGTGTGAAATCATAGAATGGAGGTGTGTGAAGTCAGAATGGAGGTGTGGGAAGTCATAGAATGGAGGTGTGTGAAGTCAGAATGGAGGTGTGTGAACTCATAGAATGGAGGTGTGTGAAGTCACAATGGAGGTGTGTGAAGTCATAGAATGGAAGTGTGTGAACTCAGAATGGAGGTGTGTGAAGTCACAGAATGGAGGTGTTTGAAGTCATAGAATGGAGGTGTGTGAAGTCAGAATGGAGGTGTGTGAAGTCATAGAATGGAGGTGTGTGAAGTCAGAATGGAGTTGTGTGATGTCATAGAATGGAGGGGTGTGAAGTCAGAATGGAGGTGTGTGAAGTCATAGAATGGAGGTGTGTGAAGTCAGAATGGAGGTGTGTGAACTCATAAAATGGAGGTGTGTGAAGTCACAATGGAGGTGTGTGAAGTCATAGAATGGAGGTGTGTGAAGTCAAAGAATGGAGGTGTGTGAAGTCATAGAATGGAGCTGGGTGAAGTCAGATTGGAGGTATGTGAAGTCACAGAATGGAGGTGTGTGAACTCAGAATGGAGGTGTGTGAAGTCACAGAATGGAGGTGTGTGAAGTCATAGAATGGAGGTGTGTGAAGTCACAGAATGGAGGTGTGTGAAGTCACAGAATGGAGGTGTGTGAAGTCATAGAATGGAGCTGGGTGAAGTCAGATTGGAGGTGTGTGAAGTCACAGAATGGAGGTGTGTGAACTCAGAATGGAGGTGTGTAAAGTCACAGAATGGAGGTGTGTCAAGTCACAGAATGGAGGTGTGTGAAGTCACAGAATGGACTTGTGTGAAGTCACAGAATGGAGGTGTGTGAAGTCACAGAATGGAGATGTGTGTAGTCACAGAATGGAGGTGTGTGAAGTCACAGAATGGAGGTGTGTGAAGTCACAGAATAGAGGTGTGTGAAGTCATAGGATGGAGGTGTGTGAAGTCATAATGGAGGTGTGTGAAGTCACAGAATGTAGGTGTGTGAAGTCACAGAATAGAGGTTTGTGAAGTCATAGAATGGAGGAGTGTGAAGTCATAGAATGGAGGTGTGTGATCATAGAATGGATGTTTGTGAAGTAAGAATGAAGGTGTGTTAAGTCATAGAATGGAGGTGTTTGAAGGCACAGAATGGAGGTGTGTGAGTCATAGAATGAGGCAGTGTGAAATCATAATGGAGGTGTGTGAAGTCACAGAATGGAGGTGTGTGAAGTCACAGAATGGAGGTGTGTGAAGTCATAGATTGGTGGTGTGTGAAGTCACAGAATGGAGGTGTGTGAACTCAGAGAATGGAGGTGTGTGAACTCAGAATGAGGTGTGTGTAGTCACAGAATGGAGATTTGTGAAGTCATAGAATGGAGGTGCGTGAAGTCATAGAATGGATGTTTCTGAAGTAGAATGAAGGTGTGTGAAGTCATAGAATGGAGGTGTGTGAAGTCAAAATGGAGGTGTGTGAACTCATAAAATGGAGATGTGTGAAGTCATGGAATGGAGGTGTGTGAGGTCACAAATGGAGGTGTGTGTGAAGTAACAGAATGGAGATGTGTGAAGTCACAGAATGGAGGTGTGTGAAGTCACAGAATGGAGGTGTGTGAAGTCACAGAATGGAGGTGTGTGAAGTCACAGAATGGAGGTGTGTGAACTCACAATGGAGGTGTGTGAAGTCAAACAATAAATGTGTGTGAAGTCAACTCAATAAAGGTTTGTGAAGTCACAGAATGGAGGTCTGTGAAGTCATAGAAGGGAGGTGTGTTTAGTCACAGAATGGAGGTGTGTGAAGTCAGAGAATGGAGGTGTGTGAACTCAGAATGGAGGTGTGTGAAGTCACAGAACGGAGATTTGTGAAGTCATAGAATGGAAGTACGTGAAGTCATAGAATGATGTTTCTGAAGTAAGAATGTTTCTGAAGTAAGAATGAAGGAGCGTGAAGTTATATAATGGAGGTGTGTGAAGTCAAATGGAGGTGTGTGAATTCATAGAATGGAGGTGTGTGAACTCATAGAATGGAGGTGTGTGAAGTCATGGAATGGAGGTGTGTGAAGTCCAAATATGGAGGTGGGTGAAGTCAAACAATGGTGGTGTGTGAAGTCAAAGAATGGAGGTCTGTGAAGTCATCGAATGGAGGTGTGTGAAGTCATGAATGGAGGTGTGTGAAGTCACAAATGGAGGTGTGTGAAGTAACAGAATGGAGATGTGTGAAGTCCCAGAATGGAGGTGTGTGAAGTCACAGAATGGAGGTGTGTGAAGTCACAGAATGGAGGTGTGTGAAGTCACAGAATGGAGGTGTGTGAACTCACAATGGAGGTGTGTGAAGTCAAACAATACAGGTGTGTGAAGTCAAACAATAAAGGTTTGTGAAGTCACAGAATGGAGGTCTGTGAAGTCATAGAAGGGAGGTGTGTTTAGTCACAGAATGGAGGTGTGTGAAGTCAGAGAATGGAGGTGTGTGAACTCAGAATGGAGGTGTGTGAAGTCACAGAACGGAGATTTGTGAAGTCATAGAATGGAAGTACGTGAAGTGATAGAATGGATATTTCTGAAGTAAGAATGTTTCTGAAGTTAGAATGAAGGAGCGTGAAGTCATATAATGGAGATTTGTGAAGTCATAGAATGGAAGTACGTGAAGTCATAGAATGGATGTTTCTGAAGTAAGAATGTTTCTGAAGTAAGAATGAAGGAGCGTGAAGTCATATAATGGAGGTGTGTGAAGTCAAAATGGAGGTGTGTGAATTCATAGAATGGAGGTGTGTGAACTCATAGAATGGAGGTGTGTGAAGTCATGGAATGGAGGTGTGTGAAGTCCAAATATGGAGGTGGGTGAAGTCAAACAATGGTGGTGTGTGAAGTCAAAGAATGGAGGTCTGTGAAGTCATGGAATGGAGGTGTGTGAAGTCATGGAATGGAGGTGTGTGAAGTCACAAATGGATGTGTGTGAAGTAACAGAATGGAGATGTGTGAAGTCCCAGAATGGAGGTGTGTGAAGTCACAGAATGGAGGTGTGTGAAGTCACAGAATGGAGGTGTGTGAAGTCACAGAATGGAGGTGTGTGAACTCACAATGGAGGTGTGTGAAGTCAAACAATACAGGTGTGTGAAGTCAAACAACAAAGGTATGTGAAGTCACAGAATGGAGGTCTGTGAAGTCATAGAATGGAGGTGTGTGAAGTCATGGAATGGAGGTGTGTGAAGTCAAAGAATGGAGGTGTGTGAAGTCATCGACTGGAAGTGTGGGAATTCATGGAATGGAGGTGTGTGAAGTCACAGAATGGAGGTGTGTGAAGTCAGAATGGAGTTGTGTGAAGTCATAGAATGGAGGTGTGTGAAGTCAGAATGGAGGTGTGTGAAGTCATAGAATGGAGGTGTGTGAAGTCAGAATGGAGGTGTGTGAACTCATAGAATGGAGGTGTGTGAAGTCACAATGGAGGTGTGTGAAGTCATAGAATGGAAGTGTGTGAACTCAGAATGGAGGTGTGTGAAGTCACAGAATGGAGGTGTTTGAAGTCATAGAATGGAGGTGTGTGAAGTCAGAATGGAGGTGTGTGAAGTCATAGAATGGAGGTGTGTGAAGTCAGAATGGAGTTGTGTGATGTCATAGAATGGAGGGGTGTGAAGTCAGAATGGAGGTGTGTGAAGTCATAGAATGGAGGTGTGTGAAGTCAGAATGGAGGTGTGTGAACTCATAAAATGGAGGTGTGTGAAGTCACAATGGAGGTGTGTGAAGTCATAGAATGGAGGTGTGTGAAGTCAAAGAATGGAGGTGTGTGAAGTCGTAGAATGGAGCTGGGTGAAGTCAGATTGGAGGTATGTGAAGTCACAGAATGGAGGTGTGTGAACTCAGAATGGAGGTGTGTGAAGTCACAGAATGGAGGTGTGTGAAGTCATAGAATGGAGGTGTGTGAAGTCACAGAATGGAGGTGTGTGAAGTCACAGAATGGAGGTGTGTGAAGTCATAGAATGGAGCTGGGTGAAGTCAGATTGGAGGTGTGTGAAGTCACAGAATGGAGGTGTGTGAACTCAGAATGGAGGTGTGTAAAGTCACAGAATGGAGGTGTGTCAAGTCACAGAATGGAGGTGTGTGAAGTCACAGAATGGACTTGTGTGAAGTCACAGAATGGAGGTGTGTGAAGTCACAGAATGGAGATGTGTGTAGTCACAGAATGGAGGTGTGTGAAGTCACAGAATGGAGGTGTGTGAAGTCACAGAATAGAGGTGTGTGAAGTCATAGGATGGAGGTGTGTGAAGTCATAATGGAGGTGTGTGAAGTCACAGAATGTAGGTGTGTGAAGTCACAGAATAGAGTTTGTGAAGTCATAGAATGGAGGAGTGTGAAGTCATAGAATGGAGGTGTGTGATCATAGAATGGATGTTTGTGAAGTAAGAATGAAGGTGTGTTAAGTCATAGAATGGAGGTGTTTGAAGGCACAGAATGGATGTGTGTGAAGTCATAGAATGAGGCAGTGTGAAATCATAATGGAGGTGTGTGAAGTCACAGAATGGAGGTGTGTGAAGTCACAGAATGGAGGTGTGTGAAGTCATAGATTGGTGGTGTGTGAAGTCACAGAATGGAGGTGTGTGAACTCAGAGAATGGAGGTGTGTGAACTCAGAATGGAGGTGTGTGTAGTCACAGAATGGAGATTTGTGAAGTCATAGAATGGAGGTGCGTGAAGTCATAGAATGGATGTTTCTGAAGTAGAATGAAGGTGTGTGAAGTCATAGAATGGAGGTGTGTGAAGTCAAAATGGAGGTGTGTGAACTCATAAAATGGAGATGTGTGAAGTCATGGAATGGAGGTGTGTGAGGTCACAAATGGAGGTGTGTGAAGTACCAGAATGGAGATGTGTGAAGTCACAGAATGGAGGTGTGTGAAGTCACAGAATGGAGGTGTGTGAAGTCACAGAATGGAGGTGTGTGAAGTCACAGAATGGAGGTGTGTGAACTCACAATGGAGGTGTGTGAAGTCAAACAATAAAGGTGTGTGAAGTCAACCAATAAAGGTTTGTGAAGTCACAGAATGGAGGTCTGTGAAGTCATAGAAGGGAGGTGTGTTTAGTCACAGAATGGAGGTGTGTGAAGTCAGAGAATGGAGGTGTGTGAACTCAGAATGGAGGTGTGTGAAGTCACAGAACGGAGATTTGTGAAGTCATAGAATGGAAGTACGTGAAGTCATAGAATGGATGTTTCTGAAGTAAGAATGTTTCTGAAGTAAGAATGAAGGAGCGTGAAGTTATATAATGGAGGTGTGTGAAGTCAAAATGGAGGTGTGTGAATTCATAGAATGGAGGTGTGTGAACTCATAGAATGGAGGTGTGTGAAGTCATGGAATGGAGGTGTGTGAAGTCCAAATATGGAGGTGGGTGAAGTCAAACAATGGTGGTGTGTGAAGTCAAAGAATGGAGGTCTGTGAAGTCATCGAATGGAGGTGTGTGAAGTCATGGAATGGAGGTGTGTGAAGTCACAAATGGAGGTGTGTGAAGTAACAGAATGGAGATGTGTGAAGTCCCAGAATGGAGGTGTGTGAAGTCACAGAATGGAGGTGTGTGAAGTCACAGAATGGAGGTGTGTGAAGTCACAGAATGGAGGTGTGTGAACTCACAATGGAGGTGTGTGAAGTCAAACAATACAGGTGTGTGAAGTCAAACAATAAAGGTTTGTGAAGTCACAGAATGGAGGTCTGTGAAGTCATAGAAGGGAGGTGTGTTTAGTCACAGAATGGAGGTGTGTGAAGTCAGAGAATGGAGGTGTGTGAACTCAGAATGGAGGTGTGTGAAGTCACAGAACGGAGATTTGTGAAGTCATAGAATGGAAGTACGTGAAGTGATAGAATGGATATTTCTGAAGTAAGAATGTTTCTGAAGTTAGAATGAAGGAGCGTGAAGTCATATAATGGAGATTTGTGAAGTCATAGAATGGAAGTACGTGAAGTCATAGAATGGATGTTTCTGAAGTAAGAATGTTTCTGAAGTAAGAATGAAGGAGCGTGAAGTCATATAATGGAGGTGTGTGAAGTCAAAATGGAGGTGTGTGAATTCATAGAATGGAGGTGTGTGAACTCATAGAATGGAGGTGTGTGAAGTCATGGAATGGAGGTGTGTGAAGTCCAAATATGGAGGTGGGTGAAGTCAAACAATGGTGGTGTGTGAAGTCAAAGAATGGAGGTCTGTGAAGTCATGGAATGGAGGTGTGTGAAGTCATGGAATGGAGGTGTGTGAAGTCACAAATGGAGGTGTGTGAAGTAACAGAATGGAGATGTGTGAAGTCCCAGAATGGAGGTGTGTGAAGTCACAGAATGGAGGTCTGTGAAGTCACAGAATGGAGGTGTGTGAAGTCACAGAATGGAGTTGTGTGAACTCACAATGGAGGTGTGTGAAGTCAAACAATACAGGTGTGTGAAGTCAAACAACAAAGGTATGTGAAGTCACAGAATGGAGGTCTGTGAAGTCATAGAATGGAGGTGTGTGAAGTCATGGAATGGAGGTGTGTGAAGTCAAAGAATGGAGGTGTGTGAAGTCATCGACTGGAAGTGTGGGAATTCATGGAATGGAGGTGTGTGAAGTCACAGAATGGAGGTGTGTGAAGTCAGAATGGAGTTGTGTGAAGTCATAGAATGGAGGTGTGTGAAGTCAGAATGGAGGTGTGTGAAGTCATAGAATGGAGGTGTGTGAAGTCAGAATGGAGGTGTGTGAACTCATAGAATGGAGGTGTGTGAAGTCACAATGGAGGTGTGTGAAGTCATAGAATGGAAGTGTGTGAACTCAAAATGGAGGTGTGTGAAGTCACAGAATGGAGGTGTTTGAAGTCATAGAATGGAGGTGTGTGAAGTCAGAATGGAGGTGTGTGAAGTCATAGAATGGAGGTGTGTGAAGTCAGAATGGAGTTGTGTGATGTCATAGAATGGAGGGGTGTGAAGTCAGAATGGAGGTGTGTGAAGTCATAGAATGGAGGTGTGTGAAGTCAGAATGGATGTGTGTGAACTCATAAAATGGAGGTGTGTGAAGTCACAATGGAGGTGTGTGAAGTCATAGAATGGAGGTGTGTGAAGTCAAAGAATGGAGGTGTGTGAAGTCGTAGAATGGAGCTGGGTGAAGTCAGATTGGAGGTATGTGAAGTCACAGAATGGAGGTGTGTGAACTCAGAATGGAGGTGTGTGAAGTCACAGAATGGAGGTGTGTGAAGTCATAGAATGGAGGTGTGTGAAGTCACAGAATGGAGGTGTGTGAAGTCACAGAATGGAGGTGTGTGAAGTCATAGAATGGAGCTGGGTGAAGTCAGATTGGAGGTGTGTGAAGTCACAGAATGGAGGTGTGTGAACTCAGAATGGAGGTGTGTAAAGTCACAGAATGGAGGTGTGTCAAGTCACAGAATGGAGGTGTGTGAAGTCACAGAATGGACTTGTGTGAAGTCACAGAATGGAGGTGTGTGAAGTCACAGAATGGAGATGTGTGTAGTCACAGAATGGAGGTGTGTGAAGTCACAGAATGGAGGTGTGTGAAGTCACAGAATAGAGGTGTGTGAAGTCATAGGATGGAGGTGTGTGAAGTCATAATGGAGGTGTGTGACGTCACAGAATGGAGGTGTGTGAAGTCACAGAATAGAGGTTTGTGAAGTCATAGAATGGAGGAGTGTGAAGTCATAGAATGGAGGTGTGTGATCATAGAATGGATGTTTGTGAAGTAAGAATGAAGGTGTGTTAAGTCATAGAATGGAGGTGTTTGAAGGCACAGAATGGAGGTGTGTGAAGTCATAGAATGAGGCAGTGTGAAATCATAATGGAGGTGTGTGAAGTCACAGAATGGAGGTGTGTGAAGTCACAGAATGGAGAAGTGTGAAGTCATAGATTGGTGGTGTGTGAAGTCACAGAATGGAGGTGTGTGAACTCAGAGAATGGAGGTGTGTGAACTCAGAATGGAGGTGTGTGTAGTCACAGAATGGAGATTTGTGAAGTCATAGAATGGAGGTGCGTGAAGTCATAGAATGGATGTTTCTGAAGTAGAATGAAGGTGTGTGAAGTCATAGAATGGAGGTGTGTGAAGTCAAAATGGAGGTGTGTGAACTCATAAAATGGAGATGTGTGAAGTCATGGAATGGAGGTGTGTGAGGTCACAAATGGAGGTGTGTGAAGTAACAGAATGGAGATGTGTGAAGTCACAGAATGGAGGTGTGTGAAGTCACAGAATGGAGGTGTGTGAAGTCACAGAATGGAGGTGTGTGAAGTCACAGAATGGAGGTGTGTGAACTCACAATGGAGGTGTGTGAAGTCAAACAATAAAGGTGTGTGAAGTCAACCAATAAAGGTTTGTGAAGTCACAGAATGGAGGTCTGTGAAGTCATAGAAGGGAGGTGTGTTTAGTCACAGAATGGAGGTGTGTGAAGTCAGAGAATGGAGGTGTGTGAACTCAGAATGGAGGTGTGTGAAGTCACAGAACGGAGATTTGTGAAGTCATAGAATGGAAGTACGTGAAGTCATAGAATGGATGTTTCTGAAGTAAGAATGTTTCTGAAGTAAGAATGAAGGAGCGTGAAGTCATACAATGGAGGTGTGTGAAGTCAAAATGGAGGTGTGTGAATTCATAGAATGGAGGTGTGTGAACTCATAGAATGGAGGTGTGTGAAGTCATGGAATGGAGGTGTGTGAAGTCCAAATATGGAGGTGGGTGAAGTCAAACAATGGTGGTGTGTGAAGTCAAAGAATGGAGGTCTGTGAAGTCATCGAATGGAGGTGTGTGAAGTCATGGAATGGAGGTGTGTGAAGTCACAAATGGAGGTGTGTGAAGTAACAGAATGGAGATGTGTGAAGTCCCAGAATGGAGGTGTGTGAAGTCACAGAATGGAGGTGTGTGAAGTCACAGAATGGAGGTGTGTGAAGTCACAGAATGGAGGTGTGTGAACTCACAATGGAGGTGTGTGAAGTCAAACAATACAGGTGTGTGAAGTCAAACAATAAAGGTTTGTGAAGTCACAGAATGGAGGTCTGTGAAGTCATAGAAGGGAGGTGTGTTTAGTCACAGAATGGAGGTGTGTGAAGTCAGAGAATGGAGGTGTGTGAACTCAGAATGGAGGTGTGTGAAGTCACAGAACGGAGATTTGTGAAGTCATAGAATGGAAGTACGTGAAGTCATAGAATGGATATTTCTGAAGTAAGAATGTTTCTGAAGTTAGAATGAAGGAGCGTGAAGTCATATAATGGAGATTTGTGAAGTCATAGAATGGAAGTACGTGAAGTCATAGAATGGATGTTTCTGAAGTAAGAATGTTTCTGAAGTAAGAATGAAGGAGCGTGAAGTCATACAATGGAGGTGTGTGAAGTCAAAATGGAGGTGTGTGAATTCATAGAATGGAGGTGTGTGAACTCATAGAATGGAGGTGTGTGAAGTCATGGAATGGAGGTGTGTGAAGTCCAAATATGGAGGTGGGTGAAGTCAAACAATGGTGGTGTGTGAAGTCAAAGAATGGAGGTCTGTGAAGTCATCGAATGGAGGTGTGTGAAGTCATGGAATGGAGGTGTGTGAAGTCACAAATGGAGGTGTGTGAAGTAACAGAATGGAGATGTGTGAAGTCCCAGAATGGAGGTGTGTGAAGTCACAGAATGGAGGTGTGTGAAGTCACAGAATGGAGGTGTGTGAAGTCACAGAATGGAGGTGTGTGAACTCACAATGGAGGTGTGTGAAGTCAAACAATACAGGTGTGTGAAGTCAAACAATAAAGGTTTGTGAAGTCACAGAATGGAGGTCTGTGAAGTCATAGAAGGGAGGTGTGTTTAGTCACAGAATGGAGGTGTGTGAAGTCAGAGAATGGAGGTGTGTGAACTCAGAATGGAGGTGTGTGAAGTCACAGAACGGAGATTTGTGAAGTCATAGAATGGAAGTACGTGAAGTCATAGAATGGATATTTCTGAAGTAAGAATGTTTCTGAAGTTAGAATGAAGGAGCGTGAAGTCATATAATGGAGATTTGTGAAGTCATAGAATGGAAGTACGTGAAGTCATAGAATGGATGTTTCTGAAGTAAGAATGTTTCTGAAGTAAGAATGAAGGAGCGTGAAGTCATATAATGGAGGTGTGTGAAGTCAAAATGGAGGTGTGTGAATTCATAGAATGGAGGTGTGTGAACTCATAGAATGGAGGTGTGTGAAGTCATGGAATGGAGGTGTGTGAAGTCCAAATATGGAGGTGGGTGAAGTCAAACAATGGTGGTGTGTGAAGTCAAAGAATGGAGGTCTGTGAAGTCATCGAATGGAGGTGTGTGAAGTCATGGAATGGAGGTGTGTGAAGTCACAAATGGAGGTGTGTGAAGTAACAGAATGGAGATGTGTGAAGTCCCAGAATGGAGGTGTGTGAAGTCACAGAATGGAGGTGTGTGAAGTCACAGAATGGAGGTGTGTGAAGTCACAGAATGGAGGTGTGTGAACTCACAATGGAGGTGTGTGAAGTCAAACAATACAGGTGTGTGAAGTCAAACAATAAAGGTTTGTGAAGTCACAGAATGGAGGTCTGTGAAGTCATAGAAGGGAGGTGTGTTTAGTCACAGAATGGAGGTGTGTGAAGTCAGAGAATGGAGGTGTGTGAACTCAGAATGGAGGTGTGTGAAGTCACAGAACGGAGATTTGTGAAGTCATAGAATGGAAGTACGTGAAGTCATAGAATGGATATTTCTGAAGTAAGAATGTTTCTGAAGTTAGAATGAAGGAGCGTGAAGTCATATAATGGAGATTTGTGAAGTCATAGAATGGAAGTACGTGAAGTCATAGAATGGATGTTTCTGAAGTAAGAATGTTTCTGAAGTAAGAATGAAGGAGCGTGAAGTCATATAATGGAGGTGTGTGAAGTCAAAATGGAGGTGTGTGAATTCATAGAATGGAGGTGTGTGAACTCATAGAATGGAGGTGTGTGAAGTCATGGAATGGAGGTGTGTGAAGTCCAAATATGGAGGTGGGTGAAGTCAAACAATGGTGGTGTGTGAAGTCAAAGAATGGAGGTCTGTGAAGTCATCGAATGGAGGTGTGTGAAGTCATGGAATGGAGGTGTGTGAAGTCACAAATGGAGGTGTGTGAAGTAACAGAATGGAGATGTGTGAAGTCCCAGAATGGAGGTGTGTGAAGTCACAGAATGGAGGTGTGTGAAGTCACAGAATGGAGGTGTGTGAAGTCACAGAATGGAGGTGTGTGAACTCACAATGGAGGTGTGTGAAGTCAAACAATACAGGTGTGTGAAGTCAAACAATAAAGGTTTGTGAAGTCACAGAATGGAGGTCTGTGAAGTTATAGAATGGAGGTGTGTGAAGTCATGGAATGGAGGTGTGTGAAGTCAAAGAATGCAGGTGTGTGAAGCCAAACAATAAAGGTGTGTGAAGTCACAGAATGGAGGTGTGTGAAATCACAGAATGGAGGTTGGTGAAGTCAAAAAGGTGGTGTGTAGAGTCACAAATGGAGGTGTGTGAACTCATAGAATGGAGGTGTGTGAAGTCAAAGAATGGAGGTGTGTGAAGTCATCGAATGGAAGTGTGGGAAGTCATGGAATGGAGGTGTGTGAAGTCACAGAATGGAGGTGTGTGAAGTCAGAATGGAGTTGTGTGAAGTCATAGAATGGAGGTGTGTGAAGTCAGAATGGAGGTGTGTGAAGTCATAGAAAGGAGGTGTGTGAAGCCAGAATGGAGGTGTGTGAACTCATAGAATGGAGGTGTGTGAAGTCACAATGGAGGTGTGTGAAGTCATAGAATGGAGGTGTGTGAAGTCACAGAATGGAGGTGTGTGAAGTCATAGAATGGAGCTGTGTGAAGTCAGATTGGAGGTGTGAGAAGTCACAGAATGAAGGTCTGTGAACTCAGAATGGAGGTGTGTGAAGTCACAGAAAGGAGGTGTGTGAAGTCATAGAATGGAGGTGTGTGAAGTCATAGAATGGAGGTGTGTGAAGTCATAATGTAGGTGTGTGAAGTCACAGAATTGAGATGTGTGAAGTCACAGAATGGAGGTGTGTGAAGTCATAGAATGGAGGTGTGTGAAGTCATAGACTGGAGGTGTGTGAAGTTATGGAATGGATGTTTGTGAGGTAAGAATGAAGGTGTCTTAAGTCCTAGAATGGAGATGTGTGAAGGCACAGAATGGAGGTGTGTGAAGTCATAGAATGGAGCTGTGTGAAGTCAGAATGGAGGTGTGTGAAGTCATAGAATGAAGGTGTGTGAACTCACAATGGAGATGTGTGAAGTCAAAGAATGCAGGTGTGTGAAGTCAAAGAATGGAAGTGTGTGAAGTCATAGAATGAAGGTGTGTGAAGTCATAGAATGGAGGTGTGTGAAGTCATAGAATGGAGGTGTGTGAAGTCGTAGAATTGATGTTTGTGAAGTCAGAATGGAGGTGTGTGAACTCACAATGGAGGTGTGTGAAGTCAAAGAATGGAGGTGTGTGAAGTCACAGAATTGATGTTTGTGAAGTCAGAATGGAGGTGTGTGAAGTCAGAATGGAGGTGTGTGAAGTCATAGAATGGAGGTGTGTGAAGTCACAATGCAGGTGTGTGAACTCATAGAATGGAGGTGTGTGAAGTCACAGAATGGAGGTGTGTGAAGTCATAGAATGGAGGTGTGTGAAGTCATAGAATGGAGGTGTGTGAAGTCATACAATGGAGGTGTGTGAAGTCATAGAATGGAGGTGGGTGAAGTCATACAATGGAGGTGTGTGAAGTCATAGAATGGAGGTGGGTGAATTCATATAATGGATGTTCCTGAAGTAAGAGGTGTGTGAAGTCACAGAATGTAGGTTTGTGAACTCAATATAGAGGTGTGTGAAGTCAAAGAATGGAGGTGTGCGAAGTCAAAGAATATAGGTGTGTGAAGTCATAGAATGGAGGTGTGTGAAATCATAGAATGAAGGTGTGTGCAGTCACGGAATGAAGGTGTGTTAAGTCACAGAACGGAGGTGTGTGAACTCAGAATGGAGGTGTGTGAAGTCCCAGAATGGAGGTGTGGGAAGTCATAGAATGGAGTTGTGTGAAGTCACAGAATGGAGATGTGTGAATTCATAGAATGGAGGTGTGTGAAGTCATAGAATGGAGGTGTGTGAAGTCACAGAATGGAGGTATGTGAACTCACAACGGAGGTGTGTGAAGTCAAAGAATGGAGGTGTGTGAAGTCATAGAATGGAAGTGTGTGAAGTCATAGAATGGAGGTGTGTGAAGCAAGATTTGAGGTGTGTGAAGTCACAGAATTGAGGTGTGTGAACTCAAAATGGAGGTGTGTGAAGTCACAGAATGGAGGTTTGTGAAATCATAGAATGGAGGTGTGTGAAGTCATAGAACGGATGTTTCTGAAGTAGAATGAAGGTGTGTGAAGTCATAGAATGGAGGTGTGTGAAGTCAAAATGGAGGTGTGCGAACTCATAAAATGGAGATGTGTGAAGTCATGGAATGGAGGTATGTGAAGTCCAAAAATAGAGGTGTGTGAAGTCAAACAATGTTAATGTGTGTGAAGTCACAGAATGGAGGTGTGTGAATTCAAAGAATGGAAGTGAGTGAAGTCAAAATTGAGGTGTGTGAAGTAACAGAATGGAGGTGTGTGAAGTCACAGAATGTAGGTGTGTGAAATCATAGAATGGAGTTGTGTGAAGTCACAGATTGGAGGTGTGTGAAGTCACAGAATGGAGGTGTGTGAAGTCCATATGGAGGTGTGTGAACTCATAGAATGGAGGTTTGTGAACTCATGGAATGGAGGTGTGTGAAGTCATGCAATGGAGGTGTGTGAAGTCAAAGAATGGAGGTGTGTGAAGTCAAACCATAAAGGTGTGTGAAGTCACAGAATGGAGGTGTGTGAAATCACAGAATGGAGGTGTGTGAAGTCAAAGAATGGAGGTTTGTGAAGTCATGGAATAGAGTGTGTGAAGTCACAGAATGGAGGTGTGTGAACTCATAGAATGGAGGTGTGTGAAGTCATAGAATGGATGTTTCTGAATAAGAATGAATGTGTGTGAAGTCATAGAATGGAGCTGTACAAAGTCAAAATGACGTGTGTGAACTCATAGAATGGAGGTCTGTGAACTCATAGAATGGAGGTGTGTGAAGTCACAGAATGGAGGTGTGTGAAGTCAGAGAATGGAGGTGTGTGAACTCAGATTGGAGGTGAGTGAAGTCACAGAACGGAGATTTGTGAAGTCATAGAATGGAAGTACGTGAAGTCATAGAATGGATGTTTCTGAAGTAAGAATGTTTCTGAAGTTAGAATGAAGAGCGTGAAGTCATATAATGGAGGTGTGTGAAGTCAAAATGGAGGTGTGTGAATTCATAGAATGGAGGTGTGTGAACTCATAGAATGGAGGTGTGTGAAGTCATGGAATGGAGGTGTGTGAAGTCAAAGAATGGAGGTGTGTGAAGTCAAACAATAAAGGTGTGTGAAGTCACAGAATGGAGGTGTGTGAAATCACAGAATGGAGGTGTGTGAAGTCAAAAAGGTGGTGTGTAGAGTCACAAATGGAGGTGTGTGAACTCATAGAATGGAGGTGTGTGATCTCAAAGAATGGAGGTGTGTGAAAAGACTAGAGGTGTGTGAAGTCATAGAATGGACGTTTCTGAAGTAGAATGAAGGTGTGTGAAGTCATAGAATGGAGGTGTGTGAATTCAAAATGGAGGTGTGTGAACTCATAAAATGGAGATGTGTGAAGTCACGGAATGGAGGTGCGTGAAGTCCAAAAATGGAGGTGTGTGAAGTCAAACAATGGTGGTGTGTGAAGTCACAGAATGGAGGTGTGTGAAGTCACAGAAAGGAGGTTTATGAAGTCATAGAATGTAGGTGTGTGAAGTCACAGAATGGAGGTGTGTGAAGTCACAGAATGGAGGTGTGTGATGTCACAGAATGAAGGTGTGTGAACTCACAATGGAAGTGTGTGAAGTCACAGAATGGAGGTGTGTGAAGTCAAAAAATAAAAGTGTGTGAAGTCACAGAATGGAGGTCTGTGAAGTCATAGAATGGAGGTGTATTAAGTCACAGAATGGAGGTGTGTGAACTCAGAGAATGGAGGTGTGTGAACTCAGAATGGAGGTGTGTGAAGTCACAGAACGGAGATTTGTGAAATCATAGAATGGAGGTGCGTGAAGTCATAGAATGGATGTTCTGAAGTAAGAAGGAAGGTGTGTGAACTCATAGAATGGAGGTGTGTGAACTCATAGAATGGAGGTGTGTGAAGTCATGGAATGGAGGTGTGTGACGTCAAAGAATGGCGGTGTGTGAAGCCAAACAATAAAGGTGTGTGAAGTCACAGAATGGAGGTGTGTGAAATCACAGAATGGAGGTGTGTGAAGTCAAAAAGGTGGTGTGTAGAGTCACAAATGGAGGTGTGTGAACTCATAGAATGGAGGTGTGTGATGTCAAAGAATGGAGGTGTGTGAAGTCATAGAATAGAGGTGTGTGAAGTCATAGAATGGATGTTTCTGAAGTAGAATGAAGGTGTGTGAAGTCATAGAATGGAGGTGTGTGAAGTCAAAATGGAGGTGTGTGAACTCATAAAATGGAGATGTGTGAAGTCACGGAATGGAGGTGCGTGAAGTCCAAAAATGGAGGTGTGTGAAGTCAAACAATGGTGGTGTGTGAAGTCACAGAATGGAGGTGTGTGAAGTCACAGAACGGAGGTGTATGAAGTCATAGAATGTAGGTGTGTGAAGTCACAGAATGGAGGTGTGTGAAGTCACAGAATGGAGGTGTGTGATGTCACCGAATGAAGGTGTGTGAACTCACAATGTAGGTGTGTGAAGTCACAGAATGGAGGTGTTTGAAGTCAAAAAATAAAGGTGTGTGAATTCACAGAATGGAGGTCTGGGATGTCATAGAATGGAGGTGTGTTAAGTCACAGAATGGAGGTGTGTGAACTCAGAGAATGGAGGTGTGTGAACTCAGAATGGAGGTGTGTGAAGTCACAGAACGGAGATTTGTGAAATCATAGAATGGAGGTGCGTGAAGTCATAGAATGGATGTTCTGAAGTAAGAAGTAAGGTGTGTGAAGTCATAGAATGGAGGTGTGTGAAGTCAAAATGGAGGTGTGTGAACTCATAGAATGGAGGTGTGTGAACTCATAGAATGGAGGTGTGTGAAGTCATGGAATGGAGGTGTGTGAAGTCAAAGAATGGAGGTGTGTGAAGCCAAACAATAAAGGTGTGTGAAGTCACAGAATGGAGGTGTGTGAAATCACAGAATGGAGGTTTGTGAAGTCAAAAAGGTGGTGTGTAGAGTCACAAATGGAGGTGTGTGAACTCATAGAATGGAGGTGTGTGAAGTCAAAGAATGGAGGTGTGTGAAGTCATCGAATGGAAGTGTGGGAAGTCATGGAATGGAGGTGTGTGAAGTCACAGAATGGAGGTGTGTGAAGTCAGAATGGAGTTGTGTGAAGTCATAGAATGGAGGTGTGTGAAGTCAGAATGGAGGTGTGTGAAGTCATAGAATGGAGGTGTGTGAAGCCAGAATGGAGGTGTGTGAACTCATAGAATGGAGGTGTGTGAAGTCACAATGGAGGTGTGTGAAGTCATAGAATGGAGGTGTGTGAAGTCACAGAATGGAGGTGTGTGAAGTCATAGAATGTAGCTGTGTGAAGTCAGATTGGTGGTGTGAGAAGTCACAGAATGGAGGTCTATGAACTCAGAATGGAGGTGTGTGAAGTCACAGAAAGGAGGTGTGTGAAGTCACAGAATGGAGGTCTGTGAAGTCATAGAATGGAGGTGTGTGAAGTCATGGAATGGATGTTTGTGAGGTAAGAATGAAGGTGTCTTAAGTCCTAGTGAAGGCACAGAATGGAGGTGTGTGAAGTCATAGAATGGAGCTGTGTGAAGTCAGAATGGAGGTGTGTGAAGTCATAGAATGAAGGTGTGTGAACTCACAATGGAGATGTGTGAAGTCAAAGAATGCAGGTGTGTGAAGTCAAAGAATGGAAGTGTGTGAAGTCATAGAATGGAGGTGTGTGAAGTCATACAATGGAGGTGTGTGAAGTCATAGAATGGAGGTGTGTGAAGTCACAGAATTGATGTTTGTGAAGTCCGAATGGAGGTGTGTGAAGTCAGAATGGAGGTTTGTGAAGTCATAGAATGGAGGTGTGTGAAGTCGTAGAATGGATGTATGTGAAGTCACAGAATTGATGTTTGTGAAGTCAGAATGGAGGTGTGTGAACTCACAATGGAGGTGTGTGAAGTCAAAGAATGGAGGTGTTTGAAGTCACAGAATTGATGTTTGTGAAGGCAGAATGGAGGTGTGTGAAGTCAGAACGGAGGTGTGTGAAGTCATAGAATGGAGGTGTGTGAAGTCACAATGCAGGTGTGTGAACTCATAGAATGGAGGTGTGTGAAGTCACAGGATGGAGGTGTGTGAAGTCATAGAATGGAGGTGTGTGAAGTCATAGAATGGAGGTGTGTGAAGTCATAGAATGGAGGTGTGTGAAGTCATACAATGGAGGTGTGTGAAGTCATAGAATGGAGGTGGGTGAACTCAGAATGGAGGTGTGTGAAGTCATAGAATGGAGGTGGGTGAATTCATACAATGGATGTTCCTGAAGTAAGATGTGTGTGAAGTCACAGAATGTTGGTTTGTGAACTCAAAATAGAGGTGTGTGAAGTCAAAGAATGGAGGTGTGCGAAGTCAAAGAATATAGGTGTGTGAAGTCATAGAATGGAGGTGTGTGAAGTCATAGAATGGAGGTGTGTGAAATCATAGAATGAAGGTGTGTGAAGTCACGGAATGAAGGTGTGTTAAGTCACAGAACGGAGGTGTGTGAACTCAGAATGGAGGTGTGTGAAGTCCCAGAATGGAGGTGTGGGAAGTCATAGAATGGAGTTGTGTGAAGTCACAGATTGGAGATGTGTGAATTCATAGAATGGAGGTGTGTGAAGTCATAGAATGGAGGTGTGTGAAGTCACAGAATGGAGGTGTGTGAAGTCAAAGAATGGAGGTGTGTGAAGTCACAGAATGGAGGTATGTGAACTCACAACGGAGGTGCAGTGAAGTCAAAGAATGGAGGTGTGTGAAGTCATAGAATGGAAGTGTGTGAAGTCATAGAATGGAGGTGTGTGAAGCAAGAATTGAGGTGTGTGAAGTCACAGAATTGAGGTGTGTGAACTCAGAATGGAGGTGTGTGAAGTCACAGAATGGAGGTTTGTGAAATCATAGAATGGAGGTGTGTGAAAGTCATAGAACGGATGTTTCTGAAGTAGAATGAAGGTGTGTGAAGTCATAGAATGGAGGTGTGTGAAGTCAAAATGGAGGTGTGCGAACTCATAAAATGGAGATGTGTGAAGTCATGGAATGGAGGTATGTGAAGTCCAAAAATAGAGGTGTGTGAAGTCAAAAAATGTTAATGTGTGTGAAGTCACAGAATGGAGGTGTGTGAATTCAAAGAATGGAAGTGAGTGAAGTCAAAATTGAGGTGTGTGAAGTAACAGAATGGAGGTGTGTGAAGTCACAGAATGTAGGTGTGTGAAATCATAGAATGGAGTTGTGTGAAGTCACAGAATGGAGGTGTGTGAAGTCACAGAATGGAGGTGTGTGAAGTCAAAATGGAGGTGTGTGAACTCATAGAATGGAGGTTTGTGAACTCATGGAATGGAGGTGTGTGAAGTCATGCAATGGAGGTGTGTGAAGTCATAGAATGGAGGTGTGTGAAGTCAAACAATAAAGGTGTGTGAAGGCACAGAATGGAGGTGTGTGAAATCACAGAATGGAGGTGTGTGAAGTCAAAAATGTGGTGTGTAGAGTTACAAATGGAGGTGTGTGAACTCATAGAATGGAGGTGTGTGAAGTCAAAGAATGGAGGTGTGTGAAGTCATGGAATAGAGGTGTGTGAAGTCTCAGAATGGAGGTGTGTGAAGTCAAAGAATGGAAGTGTGTGAATTCAAAATTGAGGTGTGTGAAGTCACAGAATGGAGGTGTGTGAAGTCACAGAATGGAGGTGTGTTAAGTCATAGAATGGAGGTGTGTGAAGTCACAGAATGGAGATGTGTGTAGTCACAGAATGGAGGTGTGTGAAGTCACAGAATGGAGGTGTGTGAACTCAGAGAATGGAGGTGTGTGAACTCAGAATGGAGGTGTGTGAAGTTACAGAACGGAGATTTGTGAAGTCATAGAATGGAGGTGCGTGAAGTCATAGAATGGATGTTTCTGAAGTAAGAATGAAGGTGTGTGAAGTCATAGAATGGAGGTGTGTGAAGTCAAAATGGAGGTGTGTGAACTCATAGAGTGGAGGTGTGTGAACTCATAGAATGGAGGTGTGTGAAGTCATGGAATGGAGGTGTGTGAAGCCAAAGAATGGAGGTGTGTGAAGTCAAACAATAAAGGTGTGTGAAGTCACAGAATGGAGGTGTGTGAAATCACAGAATGGAGGTTTGTGAAGTCAAAAAGGTGGTGTGTAGAGTCACAAATGGAGGTGTGTGAACTCATAGAATGGAGGTGTGTGAAGTCAAAGAATGGAGGTGTGTGAAGTCATCGACTGGAAGTGTGGGAATTCATGGAATGGAGGTGTGTGAAGTCACAGAATGGAGGTGTGTGAAGTCAGAATGGAGTTGTGTGAAGTCATAGAATGGAGGTGTGTGAAGTCAGAATGGAGGTGTGTGAAGTCATAGAATGGAGGTGTGTGAAGTCAGAATGGAGGTGTGTGAACTCATAGAATGGAGGTGTGTGAAGTCACAATGGAGGTGTGTGAAGTCATAGAATGGAGGTGTGTGAACTCAGAATGGAGGTGTGTGAAGTCACAGAATGGAGGTGTTTGAAGTCATAGAATGGAGGTGTGTGAAGTCAGAATGGAGGTGTGTGAAGTCATAGAATGGAGGTGTGTGAAGTCAGAATGGAGTTGTTTGAAGTCATAGAATGGAGGGGTGTGAAGTCAGAATGGAGGTGTGTGAACTCATAAATGGAGGTGTGTGAAGTCACAATGGAGGTGTGTGAAGTCATAGAATGGAGGTGTGTGAAGTCAAAGAATGGAGGTGTGTGAAGTCATAGAATGGAGCTGGGTGAAGTCAGATTGGAGGTATGTGAAGTCACAGAATGGAGGTGTGAGAACTCAGAATGGAGGTGTGTGAAGTCACAGAATGGAGGTGTGTGAAGTCATAGAATGGAGGTGTGTGAAGTCACAGAATGGAGGTGTGTGAAGTCAGAGGAATGGAGGTGTGTGAAGTCATAGAATGGAGCTGGGGTGAAGTCAGATTGGAGGTGTGTGAAGTCACAGAATGGAGGTGTGTGAACTCAGAATGGAGGTGTGTAAAGTCACAGAATGGAGGTGTGTCAAGTCACAGAATGGAGGTGTGTGAAGTCACAGAATGGACCTGTGTGAAGTCACAGAATGGAGGTGTGTGAAGTCACAGAATGGAGATGTGTGTAGTACAGAATGGAGGGTGTGTGAAGTCACAGAATAGAGGTGTGTGTGAAGTCATAGGATGGAGTTGTGTGAAGTCATAATGGAGGTGTGTGAAGTCACAGAATGGAGTGTGTGAAGTCACAGAATAGAGGTTTGTGAAGTCATAGAATGGAGGTGTGTGAAGTCATCGAATGGAGGTGTGTGATCATAGAATGGATGTTTGTGAAGTAAGAATGAAGGTGTGTTAAGTCATAGAATGGAGGTGTTTGAAGGCACAGAATGGAGGTGTGTGAAGTCATAGAATGAGGCAGTGTGAAATCATAATGGAGGTGTGTGAAGTCACAGAATGGACCTGTGTGAAGTCACAGAATGGAGGTGTGTGAAGTCACAGAATGGAGATGTGTGTAGTCAAAGAATGGAGGTGTGTGAAGTCACAGAATGGAGGTGTGTGAAGTCACAGAATAGAGGTGTGTGAAGTCATAGGATGGAGGTGTGTGAAGTCATAATGGAGGTGTGTGAAGTCACAGAATGGAGGTGTGTGAAGTCACAGAATAGAGGTTTGTGAAGTCATAGAATGGAGGTGTGTGAAGTCATAGAATGGAGGTGTGTGATCATAGAATGGATGTTTGTGAAGTAAGATGAAGGTGTGTGTTAAGTCATAGAATGGAGCTGTTTGAAGGCACAGAAAGGAGGTGTGTGAAGTCATAGAATGGAGGTGTGTGAAGTCAAAATGGAGGTGTGTGAACTCATAGAATGGAGGTGTGTGAACTCATAAAATGGAGGTGCGTGAAGTCATGGAATGGAGGTGTGTGAAGTCAAAGAATGGGAGTGTGTGAAGTCAAACAATAAAGGTGTGTGAAGTCACAGAATGGAGGTGTGTGAAATCACAGAATGAGGTTTGTGAAGTCAAAAAGGTGTGTGTAGAGTCACAATGGAGGTGTGTGAACTCATAGAATGGAGGTGTGTGAAGTCAAAGAATGGAGGTGTGTGAAGTCATCGAATGGAAGTGTGGGAAATCATGGAATGGAGGTGTGTGAAGTCACAGAATGGAGGTGTGGTGAAGTCAGAATGGAGTTGTGTGAAGTCATAGAATGGAGGTGTGTGAAGTCAGAATGGAGGTGTGTGAAGTCATAGAATGGAGGTGTGTGAAGTGAGAATGGAGGTGTGTGAACTCATAGAATGGAGGTGTGTGAAGGCACAATGGAGCTGTGTGAAGTCACAGAATGGAGGTGTGTGAAGTCATCGAATGGAAGTGTGGGGAAGTCATGGAATGGAGATGTGTGACGTCACAATGGAGGTGTGTGAAGTCATAGAATGGAGGTGTGTGAACTCAGAATGGAGGTGTGTGAAGTCATAGAATGGAGGTGTGTGAAGTCAGAATGGAGTTGTGTGAAGTCATAGAATGGATGTTTGTGAAGTCAAAATGGAGGATGTGAACTCATAGAATGGAGGTTTGTGAAGTCAAAAAATAAAGATGTGTGAAGTCACAGAATGGAGGTATGAGAAATCACAGAATGGAGGTGTGTGAAGTCAAAAAGGTGGTGTGTAGAGTCACAAATGGAGGTGTGTGAACTCATAGAATGGAGGTGTGTGAAGTCAAAGAATGGAGGTGTGTGAAGGCATCGATGGAGGTGTGTGAAGTCACAGAATGAGGTGTGTGAAGTCACAATGGAGGTATGTGAAGTCATAGAATGGTGGTGTGTGAAGTCACAGATGGAGTGTGGAGTCATAGAATGGAGGTGTGTGAAGTCACAATGGAGGTGTTTGAAGTCATAGAATGGAGGTGTGTGAAGTCATAATGTAGGTGTGTGAAGTCACAAAATTGAGGTGTGTGAAGTCACAGAATGAAGGTGTGTAAAGTCATAGAATGGTAGGTAGTGTGAAGTCATAGAATGGAGGTGTGTGAAGTCATAGAATGAATGTTTGTGAAGTAAGAATGAAGGTGTGTTAGTCATAAAATGGAGATGTGTGAAGGCACAGAATGGAGGTGTGTGAATCCATAGAATGGAGCTGTGTGAAGTCAGAATGGAGGTGTGTGAAGTCATAGAATGGAGGTGTATGAACTCACAATGGAGATGTGTGAAGTCAAAAATGGAGGTGTGTGAAGTCAAAGAATGGAAGTGTATGAAGTCATAGAATGGAGGTGTGTGAAGTCATAGAATGGAGGTGTGTGAAAGTCACAGAATTGATGTTTGTGAATGTCAGAATGGAGGTGTGTGAAGTCAGAATGGAGGTTTGTGAAGTAATAGAATGGAGGTGGGTGAAGTAATAGAATGGAGGTGTGTGAAGTCATAGAATGGAGGTGTGTGAAGTCAGAATGGAGGTGTGTGAAGTCATAGAATGGAGTGTGTGAAGTCACAATGCAGGTGTGTGAACTCATAGAATGGAGGTGTCGGAAGTCAGAATGGAGTTGTGTGAAGTCACAGAATGGAGGTGTGTGAACTCAGAATGGAGCTGTGTGAAGTCAAAATGGAGGTGTGTGAAGTCATAGAATGGAGGTGTGTGAAGTCACAGAATGGAGGTGTGTGAAGTCACAGAATAGAGGTGTGTGAACTCAGAATGGAGGTGTGTGAAGTCACAGAATGAAGGTGTGTGAAGTCATAGAATGGAGGTGTGGTGAAGTCATAGAATGGATGTGTGTCAAGTCATAATGTAGATGTGTGAAGTTACAGAATTGAGGTGTGTGAAGTCACAGAATGGAGGTGTGGTGAAGTCATAGAATGGAGCTGGGTGAAGTCAGATTGGAGGTGTGTGAAGTCACAGAATGGAGGTGTGTGAACTCAGAATGGAGGTGTGTAAAGTCACAGAATGGAGTTGTGTCAAGTCACAGAATGGAGGTGTGTGAAGTCACAGAATGGAGCTGTGTGAAGTCACAGAATTGAGGTGTGTGAAGTCACAGAATGGAGATGTGTGTAGTCACAGAATGGAGGTGTGTGAAGTCACAGAATGGAGGTGTGTGAAGTCACAGAATGGAGGTGTGTGAAGTCATAGGATGGAGGTGTGTGAAGTCATAATGGAGGTGTGTGAAGTCACAGAATGGAGGTGTGTGAAGTCACAGAATAGAGGTGTGTGAAGTCATAGAATGGAGGTGTGTGAAGTCATAGAAATTGAGGTGTGTGATCAGAGAATGGATGTTTGTGAAGTAAGAATGAAGGTGTGTTAAGTCATAGAATGGAGGTGTGTGAAGGCACAGAATGGAGTTGTGTGAAGTCATAGAATGAGGCTGTGTGAAGTCAAAATGGAGGTCTGTGAAGTCACAGGAAAGGAGTGTGTGAAGTCACAGAATGGAGGTGTGTGAAGTCATAGAATGGAGGTGTGTGAAGTCACAGAATGGAGGTGTGTGACTCAGAGAATGGAGGTGTGTGAACTCAGAATGGAGGTGTGTGAAGTCACAGAACGGAGATTTGTGAAGTCATAGAATGGAGGTGCGTGAAGTCATAGAAATGGATGTTTTCTGAAGTAAGAATGAAGGTGTGTGAAGTCATAGAATGGAGGTGTGTGAAGTCAAAATGGAGGTGTGTGAACTCATAGAATGGAGGGTGTGTGACGTCATTTAAAATTGGAGGTTGTGTTGAAGTCATGGAATGGAGGTGTGTGACGTCCAAAGAATGGAGGTGTGTGAAGTCAAACAATAAAGGTGTGTGAAGTCACAGAATGGAGGTGTGTGAAATCACAGAATGGAGGTTTGTGAAGTCAAAAAGGTGGTGTGTAGAGTCACAAACGGAGGTGTGTGAACTCATAGAATGGAGGTGTGTGAAGTCAAAGAATGGAGGTGTGTGAAGTCATCGAATGGAAGTGTGGGAAGTCATGAATGGAGGTGTGTGACGTCACAATGGAGATGTGTGAAGTCATAGAATGGAGGTGTGTGAACTCAGAATGGAGGTTGTGTGAAGTCACAGAATGGAGGTGTTTGAAGTCATAGAATGGAGGTGTGTGAAGTCAGAATGAGAGGGTGTGAACTCATAGAATGAGGTGTGTGAAGTCACAATGGAGGTGTGTGAAGTCATAGAATGGAGGTGTGTGAAGTCATAGAGTGGAGGTGTGTGAAGTCATAATGTGGGTGTGTGAAGTCACAGAATTGAGATGTGTGAAGTCACAGAATGGAGGTGTGTGAAGTCACAGAATGGAGGTGTGTGAAGTCAAAGAATTGAGGTGTGTGAAGTCACAGAATGGAGATGTGTGTAGTCACAGAATGGAGGTGTGTGAAGTCACAGAATGGAGGTGTGTGAAGTCAAAGAATGGAGGTGTGTGAACTCACAATGGAGGTGTGAGAAGTCCCAGAATGGAGGTGTGTGAAGTCAAACAATAAGGTTGTGTGAAGTCACAGATGGAGGTCTGTGAAGTCATAGAATGGAGGTGTGTTAAGTCACCGAATGGAGGTGTGTGAAGTCAGATAATGGAGGTGTGTGAACTCAGAATGGAGGTGTGTGAAATCACAGAACGGATATTGTGAAGTCATAGAATGGAAGTGTGTGAAGTCATATAATGGATGTTTCTGAAGTAAGAATTGAACATGTGTGAAGTCATAGAATGGATGTTTGTGAAGTCAAAATGGAGGTATGTGAACTTATAGAATGGAGGTGTGTGAAGTCAAACAATAAAGATGTGTGAAGTCACAGAATGGAGGTATGAGAAATCACAGAATGGAGGTGTGTGAAGTCAAAAAGGTGGTGTGTAGAGTCACAAATGGAGGTGTGTGAACTCATAGAATGGAGGTGTGTGAAGTCAAAGAATGGAGGTGTGTGAAGGCATCGAATGGAGGTGTGTGAAGTTATGGAATGGAGGTGTGTGAAGTCACAGAATGGAGGTGTGTGAAGTCAGAATGGAGTTGTGTGAAGTCATAGAATGGAGGTGTGTGAAGTCAGAATGCAGGTGTTTGAAGTCATAGAATGGAGGTGTGTGAAGTCAGAATGTAGGTGTGTGAACTCATAGAATGGAGGTGTGTGAAGTCACAATGGAGGTGTGTGAAGTCATAGAATGGTGGTGTGTGAAGTCACAGAATGGAGTGTGGAAGTCATAGAGGGAAGTGTGTGAAGTCACAATGGAGGTGTGTGAAGTCATAGAATGGAGGTGTGTGAAGTCATAATGTAGGTGTGTGAAGTCACAGAATTGAGGTGTGTGAAGTCACAGAATGGAGGTGTGTAAAGTCATAGAATGGAGGTGTTGTGAAGTCATAGAATGGAGGTGTGTGAAGTCAGAATGGAGTTGTGTGAAGTCATAGAATGGATGTTTGTGAAGTCAAAATGGAGGTGTGTGAACTCATAGAATGGAGGTGTGTGAAGTCAAACAATAAAGATGTGTGAAGTCACAGAATGGAGGTATGAGAAATCACAGAATGGAGGTGTGTGAAGTCAAAAAGGTGGTGTGTAGAGTCAAAAATGGAGGTGTGTGAACTCATAGAATGGAGGTGTGTGAAGTCACAGAATGGAGGTGTTGGTGAAGTCAGAATGGAGTTGTGTGAAGTCATAGAATGGAGGTGTGTGAAGTCAGAATGGCGGTGTGTGAAGTCATAGAATGGAGGTGTGTGAAGTCAGAATGGAGGTGTGTGAACTCATAGAATGGAGGTGTGTGAAGTCACAATGGAGGTATGTGAAGTCATAGAATGGTGGTGTGTGAAGTCACAGAATGGAGGTGTGGAAGTCATAGAATGGAGGTGTGTGAAGTCACAATTGAGGTGTGTGAAGTCATAGAATGGAGGTGTGTGAAGTCATAATGTAGGTGTGTGAAGTCACAGAATTGAGGTGTGTGAAGTCACAGAATGGAGGTGTGTAAAGTCATAGAATGGAGGTGTGTGAAGTCATAGAATGGAGGTGTGTGAAGTCATAGAATGAATGTTTGTGAAGTAAGAATGAAGGTGTGTTAAGTCATAAAATGGAGATGTGTGAAGGCCACAGAATGGAGGTGTGTGAAGCCATAGAATGGAGCTGTGTGAAGTCAGAATGGAGGTGTGTGAAGTCATAGAATGGAGGTGTATGAACTCACAATGGAGATGTGTGAAGTCAAAAAATGGAGGTGTGTGAAGTCAAGAATGGAAGTGTATGAAGTCATAGAATGAAGGCGTGTGATGTCATAGAATGGAGGTGTGTGAAGTCATAGAATGGATGTGTGTGAAGTCATAATGTAGATGTGTGAAGTCACAGAATTCAGGTGTGTGAAGTCACAGAATGGAGATTTGTGAGTCATAGAATGGAGGTGTGTGAAGTCATAGAATGGAGGTGTGTGAAGTCAATAATGGATGTTTGTGAAGTAAGAATGAAAGTGTGTTAAGTCATAGAATGGAGGTGTGTGAAGGCACAGATGGAGGTGTGTGAAGTCATAGAATGGAGCTGTTTGAAGTCAGAATGGAGGTGTGTGAATCACAGAATGGAGGTGTGTGAACTCAGAATGGTGGTGTGGGAAGTCACAGAATGGAGGTGTGTTAAGTCACAGAACGGAGGTGTTTGAAGTCAGAATGGTGGTGTGTGAAATCACAGATGGAGGTGTGTGAAGTCATAGAATGGAGGTGTGTGAAATCATAGAATTGGAGGTGTGTGAAGTCAAAGAATGGAGGTGCGTTAAGTCACAGAATGGAGGTTTGTGAACTCAGAATGGAGGTGTGTGAAGTCACAGAATGGAGGTGAAGGAAGTCATAGAATGGAGTTGTTTAAAGTCACAGAATGGAGGTGTGTGAATTAATAGAATGGAGGTGTGAGAAATCATAGAATGGAGGTGTGTGAAGTCACAGAATGGAGGTGTGTGAAGTCACAGAATGATGTTTCTGAAGTAGAATGAAGGTGTGGTGAAGTCATAGAATGGAGGTGTGTGAAGTCAAAATGGGGGTATGTGAACTCAGGAAATGGAGATGTGTGAACTCATGGAATGGAGGTGTGTGAAGTCCAACAATATAGGTGTGTGAAGTCAAACAATGGTGGTGTGTGAAGTCACAGAATGGAGGTGTGTTAAGTCAAAGAATGAAAGTGTGTGAAGTCAAAATGAAGATGTGTGAAGTCACAGAATGGAGGGTGTGTGAATTCACAGAATGAAGGTGTTTGAAGTCAAAATTGTGGTGTGTGAAGTCACAAATGGAGGTGTCTGAAGTCGGAATGCAGCTGTGTGAAGTCATACAATGGAGGTGTGTGAGTCAGAATGGTAGGGTGTGTGAACTCATAGAATGGAGTGTGTGAAGTCACAATGAGGGCTGTGTGAAGTCATACAAGGGGGTGTGTGAAGTCAAATTGGAGGTGTGTGAAATCACAGAATGGAGGTTTGTCAACTCAGAAATGAGGTGTGTGAAGTTATAGATGGAGTTGTGTGAATTCATAGAATGGAAGTGTGTGAAATCATAGAATGCAGGTGTGTGAAGTCAAAGAATTGAGGTTTGTGAAGTCAGATTGGAGGTGTGTGAAGTCAGGATGGAGGGGGGTGAAGTCACAGAATGGAGGTGTGGGAACTCAGAATGGAGGTGTGTGATCACAGACGGAGGTTTATGAGTCAATAGAATGGAGGTGCGTGAAGTCATAGAATGGATGTTTCATGAAGTGAGAATGAAGGTGCATGAAGTAAAAGAATGCAGGTGTGTGAAGTCAAAATGGAGGTGTGTGAACTCAAGAATGGAGGTGTGTGAACTCATAGAATGGAGGTGTGTGAAGTCATGGAATGTAGGTGTGTGAAGTCAAAGAATGGAGGTTTGTGAAGTGAAACAATAAAGGTGTGTGAAGTCACAGAATGGAGGTGTGTGAACTCATACAATGGAGGTGCATGAAGACAAAGAATGGAGGTGTGTGAATTCATCGAATGGAGGTGTGTGAAGTCATGAATGGAGGTGTGTGAAGTCAGATGGAGTTGTGTGAAGTCATAGAATGGAGGTGTGTGAAGTCAGAATGGAGGTGTGTGAAGTCATAGAATGGAGGTGTGTGAAGTCAGAATGGAGGTGTGTGAACTCATAGAATGGAGGTCTGTGAAGTCACAATGTAGGTGTGTGAAATCACAGAATGGAGGTGTGTGAAGTCATAGAATGGAGGTGTGTTGAAGTCACAGAATGGAGGGGTTTAAAGTCATATAATGGAGGTGTGTGAAGTCACAGAATGGAGGTGTGTGAATTCTGAATGGAGTTGTGTGAGGTCATAGAATGGAGTGTGTGAAGTCAGAATGGAGGTGTGTGATATCATAGAATGGAGGTGTGTGAAGTCAGAATGGAGGTGTGTGAACTCATAGAATGGAGTGTTGTGAAGTCACAATGGAGGTGTGTGAAGTCATAGAATGGAGGCTGTGTGAAGTCACAGAATGGAGGTGTGTGAAGTCATAGAATGGAGCTGTGTGAAGTCAGATTGGAGGTGTGTGAAGTCACAGACTGGAGGTGTGTGAACTCAGAATGGAGGTGTGTGAAGTCACAGAATGGATGTGTGTGAAGTCATAGAATGGAGGTGTGTGAAGTCATAGAATGGATGTGTGTGAAGTCATAATGGAGGTGTGTGAAGTCACAGAATTAAGGTGTGTGAAGTCACAGAATGGAGGTGTGTGAAGTCATAGAATGGAGGTGTGTGAAGTCATAGAATGGATGTTTGTTAAGTAAGAATGAAGTGTGTTAAGTCATAGAATGGAGGTGTGTGACGGGCACAGAATGGAGGTGTGTGAGGTCATAGAATCGAGCTGTGTGAAGTCAGAATGGAGGGTGTGAAGTCACAGAATGGAGGTGTGCGAACTCAGAATGGAGGTGTGTGAAGTCACAGAATGGAGGTGTGTTAAGTCACAGAACGGAGGTGTTTGAACTCAGAATGGAGGTGTGTGAAGTCACAGAATGAAGGTGGGTGAAGTCATAAAATGGAGTGTGTGACAGCATAGAATGGAGGTGTGGGAAGTCAGAGAATGGAGCTGTGTGAAGTCAGAATGGAGGGTGTGCGAAGTCACAGAATGGAGGTGTGTGAAGTCATTTTGTGGAGCTGTGTGAAGTCAGAATGGAGGTTTGTGAAGTCACAGAATGGAGGTGTGTGAACTCAGAATTGAGGTGTGTGAAGTCACAGAATCTAGGTGTGTGAAGTCATAGAATGGAGGTGTGTGAAGTCATAGAATGGAGGTGTGTGAAGTCATAATGGAGGCGTGTGAAGTCACAGAATTCAGGTGTGTGAAGTCACAGAATGGAGGTGTGTGAAGTCATAGAATGGAGGTGTGTGAAGTCAGAACGGAGTTGTGTGAACTCAGATGGAGGTGTGGGAAGTCACAATGGAGGTGTGTGAAGTTATGAATGGAGGTGTGTGAAGTCACAGAATGGAGGGGTATGAAGTCAAAGACTGGAGGTGTGTGAAGTCATAGAATGGAGGTGTGTGAACTCATAGAATGGAGGTGTGTGAAGTCATAGATGGAGGTCTGTGAAGTCACAGAATGAAGGTGCGTTAAGTCACAGAATGAGGTTTGTGAACTCAGAATGGAGGTGTGTGAAGTCACAGAAGGGAGGTGTGTGAAGTCATAGAATGGAGTTGTGTGAAGTCACAGAATGGAGGTGTGTGAATTAATAGAATGGAGGTGTGAGAAATCATAGAACGGAGGTGTGTGAAGTCACAGAATGGAGGTGTGTGAAGTCACAGGAATGGAGGTGTGTGAAGTCACAGAATGGAGGTGTGTGAACTCACAATGGAGGTGTGTGAAGTCATAGAATGGAGGTGTGTGAAGTCCAACAATATAGGTGTGTGAAGTCAAACAATGGTGGTGTGTGAAGTCACAGAATGGAGGTGTGTTAAGTCAAAGAATGGAAGTGTGTGAAGTCAAAATGGAGGTTTGTGAAGTCACAGAATGGAGGTGTGTGAAGTCACAGAATGAAGATGTTTGAAGTCAAAATTGTGGTGTGTGAAGTCACAAATGGAGGTGTCTGAAGTCGGAATGCAGCTGTGTGAAGTCATAGAATGGAGGTGTGTGAAGTCAGAATGGAGGTGTGTGAACTCATAGAATGGAGTGTGTGAAGTCACAATGAGGCTGTGTGAAGTCATAGAATGGGGGTGTGTGAAGTCAAATTGGAGGTGTGTGAAATCACAGAATGGAGGTTTGTCAACTCAGAAATGAGGTGTGTGAAGTTATAGAATGGAGGTGTGTGAATCATAGAATGGAAGTGTGTGAAATCATAGAAGGAGGTGGAAGTCAAAGAATTGAGGTTTGTGAAGACAGAATGGAGGTGTGTGAAGTCAGGATGGAGGTGGGTGAAGTCACAGAATGGAGGTGTGGGAACTCAGAATGGAGGTGTGTGATCACAGAACGGAGGTTTGTGAAGTCATAGAATGGAGGTGCGTGAAGTCATAGAATGGATGTTTCTGAAGTGAGAATGAAGGTGCATGAAGTCAAAGAATGGAGGTGTGTGAAGTCAAAATGGAGGTGTGTGAACTCATAGAATGGAGGTGTGTGAACTCATAGAATGGGAATGGTGTGTGAAGTCATGGAATGTAGGTGTTGTGAAGTCAAAGAATGGAGGTTTGTGAAGTGAAGCAATAAAGGTGTGTGAAGTCACAGAATGGAGGTGTGTGAACTCATAGAATGGAGGTGCATGAAGACAAAGATGGAGGTGTGTGAATTCATCGAATGGAGGTGTGTGAAGTCATGGAACGGAGGTGTGTGAAGTCAGATGGAGTTGTGTGAAGTCATAGAATGGAGGTGTGTGAAGTCATAGAATGGAGGTGTGTGAAATCATAGCATGCAGTTTGTGTAAGTCACAGAATTGAGGTGTGTGAAGTCAGAATGGAGGTGTATGAAGTCAGAATGGAGGTGTGTGAAGTCATAGAATGGAGGTGTGTGAATTCACAATGCGTTTGTGTGAATTCATAGAATGGAGGTCTGTGAAGTCACAATGTAGGTGTGTGAAATCACAGAATGGAGGTGTGTGAAGTCATAGAATGGAGGTGTGTGAAGTCACAGAATGGAGGTGTGTAATGTCATATAATGGAGGTGTGTGAAGTCACAAAATGGAGGTGTGTGAAGTCAGAATGGAGTTGTGTGAAGTCACAAAATGGAGGTGTGTGAAGTCAGAATGAGGTGTGTGATGTCATAGAATGGAGGTGTGTGAAGTCAGAATGGAGGTGTGTGAACTCATAGAATGGAGGTGTGTGAAGTCACAATGGAGTGTGTGAAGTCATAGAATGGAGGTGTGTAAAGTCAGAGAATGGAGGTGTGTGAAGTCATAGAATGGAGCTGTGTGAAGTCAGATTGGAGGTGTGTGAAGTCACAGACTGGAGGTGTGTGAAGTCAGAATGGAGGTGTGTTGAAGTCACAGAATGAGAGGTGTGTGAAGTCATAGAATGGAGGTGTGTGAAGTCATAGAATGGATGTGTGTGAAGTCCTAATGGAGGTGTGTGAAGTCACAGAATTGAGGTCTGTGAAGTCACAGAATGGAGGTGTGTGAAGTCATAGAATGGAGGTGTGTGAAGTCATAGAATGGATGTTTGTTAAGTAAGAATGAAAGTGTGTTAAGTCATATAATGGAGGTGTGTGAAGTCACAGAATGGAGGTGTGCGAACTCAGAATGGAGGTGTGTGAAGTCACAGAATAGAGGTGTGTTAAGTCACAGAACGGAGGTGTTTGAACTCAGAATGGAGGTGTGTGAAGTCACAGAATGGAGGTTGGTGAAGTCATAAAATGGAGGTGTGTGACATCATAGAATTGGAGGTGTGGGGATGTCAGAGAATGGAGCTGTGTGAAGTCAGAATGGAGGTGTGCGAAGTCACCAGAATGGAGGTGTGTGAAGTCATTTTATGGAGCTTGTGTGAAGTCAGAATGGAGGTGTGTGAAGTCACAGAATGGAGGTGTGTGAACTCAGAATGGAGGTGTGTGAAGTCACAGAATCTAGGTGTGTGAAGTCATAGAATGGAGGTGTGTGAAGTCATAGAATGGAGGTGTGTGAAGTCATAATGGAGGCGTGTGAAGTCACAGAATTCAGGTGTGTGAAGTCACAGAATGGAGGTCTGTGAAGTCATAGAATGGAGGTGTGTGAAGTCAGAACGGTGTTGTGTGAACTCAGATGGAGGTGTGTGAAGTTATAGAATGGAAGTGTGAAGTCACAGAATGGAGGGGTATGAAGTCAAGACTGGAGGTGTGTGAAGTCATAGAATGAGGTGTGTGAACTCATAGAATGGAGGTGTGTGATGTCATAGAATGGAGGTGTGTGAAGTCACAGAATGGAAGTGTGTGAAGTCAAAATAGAGGGTGTGAAGTCACAGAATGGAGGTGTGTAAAGTCACAGAATGGAGGTGTGTGAAGTCAAAATGGTGGTGTGTAACGTCACAAATGGAGGTGTGTGAAGTCACAGAATGTAGTGGTGTGAACTCAAAATGGAGGTGTGTGAAGTCAAAGAATGGAGGTGTGCGAAGTCAAAGAATATAGGTCTGTGAAGTCATAGAATGAAGGTGTGTGAAGTCATAGAATGGAGGTGTGTGAAATCATAGAATGAAGGTGTGTGAAGTCACGGAATGAAGTTGTGTTAAGTCACAGAAAGGAGGTGTGTGAACTCAGAATGGAAGTGTGTGAGTCCCAGAATGGAGGTGTGGGAAGTCATAGAATGGAGTTGTGTGAAGTCACAGAATGGAGATGTGTGAAGTCACAGAATGGAGGTGTGTGAAGTCAAAGAATGGAGGTGGTGTGAAGTCACAGATTGGAGGTGTGTGAACTCACAATGGAGGTGTGTGAAGTCAAAGAATGGAAGTGTGTGAAGTCATAGAATGGAGTGTGTGAAGTCATAGAATGAAGGTGTGTGAAGCCAGAATTGAGGTGTGTGAAGTCACAGAATTGAGGTGTGTGAACTCAGAATGGAGGTGTGTGAAGTCACAGAATGGAGGTTTGTGAAATCATAGAATGGAGGTGTGTGAAGTCATAGAATGGATGTTTCTGAGTAGAATGAAGGTCTGTGAAGTCATAGAATGGAGGTGTGTGAAGTCATCGAATGGAGGTGTGCGAAGTCATGGAATGGAGGTGTGTGAAATCACAGAATGGAGGTGTGTGAAGTCAGAATGGAGTTGTGTGAAGTCACAGAATGTAGGTGAGTGAAGTCAGAATGGAGGTGTGTGAAGTCATAGAATTGGGGTGTGTGAAGTCAGAATGGAGGTGTGGGAACTCATAGAATGGAGGTGTGTGAAGTCACAATGGAGGTGTGTGAAGTCATAGAATGGAGGTGTGTGAAGTCACAGAATGGAGATGTGTGAAGTCATAAATGGAGCTGTGTGAAGTCAGATTCGAGTGTGTGAAGTCACAGAATGGAGGTGTGTGAACTCAGAATGGAGGTATGTGAAGTCACAGAATGGAGGTGTGTGAAGTCATAGAATGGAGGTGTGTGAAGTCAGAATGGAGTTGTATGAAGTCATAGAATGGAGGTGTGTGATGTCAGAATGGAGGTGTGTGAAGTCATAGAATGGAGGTGTGTGAAGTCACAATGGAGGTGTGTGAAGTCATAGAAATGGAGGGGTGTGAAGTCACAGAATGGAGGTGTATGAAGTCATTAATGGAGCTGTGTGAAGTCAGATTGGAGGTGTGTGAAGTCACAGAATGGAGGTGTGTGAACACAGAATGGAGGTGTGTGAAGTCACAAGAATGGAGGTGTGTGAAGTCATAGAATGGAGGTGTGTGAAGTCATAGAATGGAGGTGTGTGAAGTCATAATGTAGATGTGTGAAGTCACAGAATTGAGGTGTGAGAAGTCACAGAATGGAGGTGTGTGAAGTCATAGAATGGATGTTGTGAAGTAAGAATGAAGGTGTGTTAAGTCACAGGAATGGAGGTGTGTTATGGCACAGAATGAAGGTGTGTGAAA